>NC_037675.1:37541093-37667170 GCF_003255815.1 Theropithecus gelada | reverse complement strand
CTCCTTCCTTCCTTCCTTCCTTCCTTCCTTCCTTCCTTCCTTCCTTCCTTCCTTCTTTGAGTCTCACTCTGTCACCAAGGCTGGAATGCAATGCTGCAATCTCAGCTCACTGCAACTTCTGCCTCCTGGATTCAAGCGATTCTCCTGCCTCAGCCTCCCAAATAGCTGGGACCACAGACATGTGCCACCACGCCCAGCTAATTTTTGTATTTTCGGTAGAGATGGGGTTTCAGCATGTTGGACAGACTGGTCTTGAACTCCTGAGCTCAAGCGATCCACCTGCCTTGGTCTCCCAAAGTGCTGGGATTACAGGTGTGAGCCACCTGCCTGGCCACATTAAGTCATTTCATTCTACAAGTGCTAAAAAAAAAAAAAAAAAAAAAAAAGGACATTTTATATAAATGTATATTGTTATAACACCAAACAAAATTATCAGTATTTCCTTGGTGTCATCCAAAACACTGAAAATATTTAAATTTCCATGATTTTCTTAAAAATATATGTTACAAGTGGTTGTTATAATGTTATTTGGTGGTTTTATCTCTTAAGTATCTGCTAATACTCTTTCTTTCTGTCCCTTTCTTCTTTATGCCATTGAGTTGTCGAAAAAAATCAGATCAATTATCCACTAACCCCTCTTGCAGTAGTTTTTAATCAGCCAGATGTAGAATAGGGGCCCCTCCCCACATATCTTTTTTTTTTTTTTTTTTCAGGTGAAGTTTAGCTCTTGTCACCCAGGCTGGAGTGCAATGGTGCAATCTCAGCTAACTGCAACCTCCGCCTCCTGGGTTCTAGCAATTCTCCTGCCTCAGCCTCCCGAGTAGCTGGGATTACAGGCACATGCCACCATGCCCAGATTCTGAAACAGAATCTTCTTCTCTGTTTATCTAGTTATTTTTGTTTTTGTTTTCTTTGAGACCGGGTCTTGTATCTGGCTCACTGCAACCACCGCCTCCCGGGCTCAAGTGATCCTTCCACCTCAGCCTCCTGAGTAGCTGGGACCACAGGTGCGCACCACCATGCCTGGTTAATTTTTGTATTTTCAGTAGAGATGGGTTTTCACTATGTTGACCAGGCTGGTCTCAAACTATTGACCCCAAGTGATCCACTTGCCTCGGCCTCCCAAAGTGCTGGGATTACAGGTGTCAGCTACTGTGCCCAGTGTGTTTATCTCGTTATTTTTAAACTTTCCTGACTCTTGCTTTTTGTGTTAAGGGTAAGTATGGTAGAATGTTGTACTTATATATGGTTTCAAAAAGTGGGCTTGCCCATTTCACTTTGTAAATACTTTGTTAACAGACTTGGCTATAAGTTCCATGAAGACAAGGCCAAGTCTGTCTTATTCACCATAATATTCCTAGGCCTTCACAGGGTCTGGCATAGCTTAATGCTCAAATGTTTATTGAATAAATGACAAATGAATGAGTGCATGTTGTGTTGCACCAAAGTGTGACCACACCTTAAGTTTGAAGAGCTCCTCACTCTTTACAAATCTCTTGTGTATAGTCTTTTACTTGATCATACAATAACCACATAAGACAAATACTGTAATTCCCATTTAACAGACAAGAAAACAAGGTGAGAATCATTACTCAGTTATGTGTTAGGCATGGATAAAAGTGAGTCTAGTTTCCAGGATGTTTTAATCTCATCAACTGTCTTTTTTAAAACTTTTTTTTTTTTTTAAGTTCAGGGGTACAAGTGCAGTTTGTCACATAGGTACACTTGTGTCATGGGGGTTTGTTGTACAGATTATTTCATCATCCAGGTATTAAGCTGAGTACCCATTAGTTATTTTTCCTGATCCTCTCCCTCCTCCCACCCTCCACCCTCTGAAAGACCCCAGTGTGTGTTATTCCCCTCCACATGTGTCCATGTGTTCTCTTCATTTACCTCCCACTTATAAGTGAGAACATGCAGTATTTGGTGTCCTGTTCCTGTGTTAGTTTGCTAAGGATAATGGCCTCCAGCTCCATCTATGTGTAACTCTCTACACAACTTCACCTACTCTGATAAGGCAGACATGCATGTTACTTCACAACTTGGAAAGCCTCTTAGCTCATTTGGTCTCTTCAGCAACCATTCAAGGTAGGAGTGACTGTCTCAACTTTGAAGATGAGGAAACTAAGTCTGAGTCAAATGACTAAGATGAAAAGCCTATACTTGACCCCAGATTTTCTCTTTTCATTATTATTGTACTTTAAGTTCTAGGGCACATGTGCACAAAGTGCATGTTTGTTACATATGTGTACGTGTGCCATGTTGGTGTGCTGCACCCATTAACTTGTCTTTACATAAGGTATATCTCCTAATGCTATTCCTCCCCCCTCCCCCCACCCCCTAACAGGCCCCGATGTGTGATATTCCCCTTCGTATGTCCAAGTGTTCTCATTGTTCAATTCCCACTTATGAGTGAGAACATGCGGTGTTTGGTTTTCTGTTCTTGCAATAGTTTGCTGAGAATGATGGTTTCCAGCTTCATCCATGTCCCTACAAAGGACATGAACTCATCCTTTTTTATGGCTGCATAGTATTCCATGGTGTATATGTACCACATTTTCTTAATCCAGTCTATCATGGATGCGCATTTGGATTGGTTCCAAGTCTTTGCTATTGTGAATAGTGCCGTAATAAACATACGTGTGCATGTGTCTTTATAGCAGCATGATTTATAATCCTTTGGCTATATACCCAGTAATGGGATGGCTGGTTGACCCCAGATTTTCTGACTTCAAATGTAGTTTGGTTTCTACTATACAACTGATTATACTGCTCCCTTGTCTGTCCCCTGCCTTATTCCACTGTACAGGCTCAAGTCCTTTCTTTTTCCCACCTCCCCAAGTATATTCATCTCTCTCTGGGTAGCCATGGTGGGTGTTGGTGTGTTCATATATTACATCTTCCTCCCATTTACATCACATCAACCAGTTTCCTATCATTGCCCACTACCCACCTTGAGGTAGAAGCAGAGTTTTCTCCTTCGTATGCCTAATTCTAACCTCTTAAGTAGACAAGGCGCAGCAGATGTTGTTGACTCACTGGGCATTTAAATGGTCAGCATTTTGGATGTCCTTTGCTTCTAACAGAAATCTAAAAATGAATGAACTAGGGAGTTTTGCTATTTGTCAGGCATAAATTATCATACTTCAAAAGTGAATAGCTGTTTGAAAGTTAGACATTAAATAATTTCTATTTCTAAAGTTAAATCAAAAAAACAGCATTAGCGAATGATTGGAGAAGGAGCCATTGCCTAAATGTAAACAGGATGACGAGAATCTGGCCATTTGGAGAAGACATTCATCACTCTGGGCATATATTTACACACACACACACACACACACACACACACACACACACACACCCCTTCTGTTTTTCCTTGTGGAAAAAACACTAGCTGTTCACTAGCTATTTAAAACTTACATTTTTTTCTTGATTTGTTTTAAAAGATTATTTTTAAAGGGGTTGAATACATGTACTTCCTCAATTTGATCTTGAACTCAGGTCTCAGTGATGTGAGAATATAGGGTTTGGGGCATGCACCCCCATTGCACCTTTGGAAAATTACTTTAAAACATTTGGAAGGCTTGCACTGAAGGGAGGATTGGCGGGTGGGAACAGTTTTATTATGCACGCTCTTTTATGGGTTGTGGCCAGATATTTTCAATGTGCTATTATCCTGGGTTTTATGGAGTTCTTGGACCCTGTGGATATAAACATCTGGGAATAAATGGTTGAATGTGAGCAAAGCTACATGCTATTCTGCCAGGGAAGAAATACATTTGTGCAGCATTTAAAATGTAGTGAATTATCCACAAGGGAAGTAATAATTTAATAAGTATACTAACTACCAATAAGCCAAATAAAAGAGATTTTTAAAAAAGCTGTTCTACTAGCTGTATTCAAATGTTTTATATGTGTTTTATCTACATGCATATGATCAAGTCATACAGATTCTTGTCTTCACAAATTGTCACATCTACCATTGGAGGCTTGGTGAAGGAGACTAATTGGTGAATGAAGGAAAAGATTCTGCCACTTAATTTATTTCACAGGTAAGGCTGAGATAGGACATGAAATTGGATTTCATGGTACTCACTTTAGGAGAGGAGAAAATCAATATGTCTATGATGAATTCCTCTTTTGAAAGTCTTCTTGATTCTATTCTTTCTCAGACTTTAGTGCTATGATTCAATAATAATATTCTTTTAGTACTGATTTCTTTTCTTCTTTTAGCCTTACTTTCTCCCTCTCTCCCTTTCTATCTTCTTTCCTTCCTTCTTTTCTTGAACTCTCTGAGAAGCTCTGACACAGCTCAGCATGTGGAGGATGAGAACACTGTCTCCCATGTCACTGCTGAGCCCACATACTCTACCACTGTGGATTCCAGCTCTGTTCAGCTAGTCTCATTTCTGTGATAATTCTGATTTGAGTATGGACAGTGATCCCTTTTCAGCTCTGCAGCAATTCAGGCAGAATGATCCCTCTGGCTACTTTATCTGCTGTCCAAGGAACAATACTCTTCATGTTTGCACGTGGCCTGGGAAAGGGTTTCTGAGAGGCCGTGAGGATGGAGCTGGAAGAAAGAGTTACTCCTGTCTTTGGTGGCTGGAGCTCTAACAGGGAGCTATCATACAATAGATCCCAAGCTAACAGGAGCTCAGATACTTATGGGAGAATTGAGCCTGGGTTATATCCAGCTTTGATTTTGCCCTTCAAGCTGAAATTGATCCAAGCTGAGGAAAGCAAGGAGTAATAGAGGGAAGAAAAAAGAAGAGGGAGAGAGAAAAAAAGGAGGAGGAGAACACATGTGCATGTTCAAAACCCTAATAGGATTGGGTGAGAGCCATTGAATACCTGGTCCACTGCAGTTGTAAAGTCTGCTTTCACCATCAGGAGTGGGGTTTAGCATCTGGAAGTGATTTCATTCTGTGATTACCTTTGGACTGCAATGCTTGTTGGTTCTTTACTAACAAGCAAGCACAGACCCAGGGCAAGCCTTTCATGCTAACAAGCAAACAAGCCATCAGGCTGCAGATTTCAAAACCAGAGGCAGGAGGCGGATGTGAAGTGGGTCAAAATCCTGTTGCTTCCCAGGGGAAAAAAAGTTGGGAGAGAGAAAAAGAAGTGGCTTTGCCCTCCTAAGCCCTTTTTCAAAGCACATGGAAAGTCAACAATTATTCCATAGATCATATATCTGCCCATGTATTTCAAAACTTTTGGAATGCAACTAACATTGCCTCAGGCAAGTAGTAAGAGACACTCAACTCTGTTTAACTCCACAATATAACATTGGGGAGCAACGTGTCTGTGGGCTATCTTTCCTCTAAAACACTTGGACCCTCCAACCCCAGTAAGAAAATCTGAGACCATATTCCCCTTCTCTGTGCAGATTCCCTCAAATTTGCTACATATGCCCAAGTAACCCTTGGTTATTCACATTCACAGAATATCCCTTCAAAATGTGTGTAATGATTAAAGCAATGAAATGTGAAAGATCAACTTTGCATCTCCCAATCTGTAATGTTTTGTTCCATGCAAACTTTCTCAATAACCTGTTCTATTAATGATTTTGAGAAGCCTTATTTTGATGGAAGCCAATTACCAGCATTAGGCCTCCAATGTATGTAATTATAATTTACATACATTGGTGCCATCAAAAACTGTCCATAAGTTTTTAGCATTGACCAGCTTTTAGCAATCCTAAAAGGAAGCAAACCAAGTTTTAAGTGCAGAAGTTTTGAAGGGCAATACATTAGATTAAAAAGTAGCAATGAATAATAATGATAATGATAGGCACCAAGATTTCTTTAGTGCCTAGAATGTGCCAGGCACTCTGCTAGGCCTTTGTATATGTAATCACTGTTTTTTAATCCCACCACAAACCCAGTGATATGAATTTTATTATCACCCCTCATTTACAGATGAGACAATGGAGACTTAGGGAAGTTTCTTGCCCAAAGTCCCATAGCTAGGAAAAGGCAGAACCAAAATTGAAACCCACAGGTACCAGGACAATATGGAGAAAATATTCTGGGTTTGTGTTCTAGGCTCACTCTTCTCAATAAGCTACAATGGGACTCAACTTTCCCTAGGATTTGTATATAAGGTGTATGTCCACGGTACATGTGTGCAAGTACATCAGGATTTAACTTTTGGAGGAAGATGGTAGCTATCAGACAATATGTGTACTCCCAGCTTCTTCAAAGAGATGAGCCAGAGTTATGTTCAGAGTGAGATGACCATTTCATTGCTGCTTGTGCCCCTTGTCGACACTGAATAGCAAGGCTGGATTAAAACTGCCAATGGTCCTCACCTCCTGGCATTCAAGCTTTGTAGCATCCCTTCCCATTGAATGTGGGATGGACAAAGGGACTTGCTTCTAATTAATATAATAGGGCAAAATCAGTGAGATGTCACTACAGAGATTGGGTAACAAAAAGACACGCTTTCTCATGGCTTTGTTCCGAAGGAAGGCAGCCGCATATTGTGAGCTGCCCTTTGGAGAGGTCCATGTGGCAAGGAGCAATGTCTCCAGTCAACAGCCAGGGAGGATGTGAGGCCTGGCAACAGACAGGAAAGCCAGTTTGGAAGTGGATCTTCCCCAGGTTGAGCATTGAGATGACTGCAGCCTTGTGAGAGATCTTAAGTGGGGCATCCAGTTAAGCTGTGCTAGGACTCCTGATAATCAGAAACCTAGGATAGTAACTTTTTTTTTTGAAACCACTAAGATTCAGGGTAGTATTTTACACAGCATAGATAACTAATCCACTTCTGTAGTGTGAAGACAAGAGATACTGCCTACCCTCTAGGAGGAACCACTAGGATAGCTGACTGAGAACCCTGGTTTAAGAAGTGGGGTAAGTGTCTTCTTCTGGCTGTTTCCTGTCACTAGAACATCAGCATTGCTGGAGCAAGCTCGGGTTGAAGCCTCAAGAGAAGTCCGTTCTATCTTTGCTAATTGTTGGATTTCTCAGCTTGCTTTCACTCTGCCTATTACATTGTGATGAATTATGCCGATTGGCCCAGGGGAAAATGAAAGTGAGTTAAACTAAATTTGTGTCTCTTGAAAAAGGAAGCAGGACTAAGGCAGAGACATTCATTCAACAACTAGTGAGAAGCAAAGCATGCCCTCACCCTGCCCTCACGTATGATGGGAGGACACAGACCATAATCCTGCGAATGTGAGCATCCACAGAGAGGCCTGGCAGCCACATGGCTCTGTATGACACCGGCTCAACTCCAAGCATCAGAGTCTGCCAACCAAAGAATAACTGAGAGAATATAAATCTTTATTCAGTTTCTCAAGGTAATATCCAAATGCAGAATTCATTCTCAATGTATTGCAAAACATCTTAAAAACCTCTCCCAATTTCAGCCACTCTCAAAATCCTCTTTACTACTGGCCGCTGTTCCTAATTCCCTCCCAGTTTGGAGTTCTTTTAAACGTAGCTCCTTATCCCTCTGCCCCCTCCCTGTTTTTCCGGGTCCTCTTCCAATGTATACCCTCTTGCCCAGAAGTCACATACCGGCAGGCATGGGCCACAACCGGCCTGTGGATTGTTTTCTTTGATTTCCACGATCATCAAGAAATTTTGTATAGACTACCAGTTTGGGGGCTTGAGTTGAAAGCCGGTTAGATCTGACCACATGGGGCCTACATCCTTGCCTGGCAACAACCGGTCACACTGAGCTTAGTTCAGCGCTTCCCCTTCTTTTACATAACGGGCCCCAACTCTATGCTGCTTCTCTCACCCATCACATCCCCGCTCTGGAGACCCAGGGAGTCTGGAGAGTGCAGACAGCATTTGCTCTGCGGAGTGTCAGGGCTCTGCTCTGTTTGGAGAAGGAAACTGGGAATGAGCTGATGGGTTTGCTCTGGCAACAAGATGCGGAGCTGGCTTAGGAAAGGAAGACCAAGGTTTATTATGATTGGGCAAAGCCCTTAATTGCCACTTTGGATGGAGCTTAGCTTTTAAATTCATATTCTGTAGCTAAAGAGCCTCTCTTTATACAAAAGTACTGCAGCTAATTAGTGGCTGGCCATCTTGTAAGAAATGGCTATTTGCTTTATTTTTAGTAAAAGCTTCTTGGAATTTTCCTGACTCCTGCCTACTTTCAGTGCCCCTGGCTACCAGAGGATGTTGACAGAAATGAGCAGGGTTGAACTTTGCTCACTGCCAACTGGCCTTTTCCATTGACCTGGGTTTTTTTTCCCTTTTGGGGAAAGAGCATGGCTTCTAGCTCTTTCTGGTCTGTTCCGCCTGGAGGCCCAGCTGCTGTGACAGAGCCAGATCCCAGTGATTGGCTCCTTGTCTCCACTCCAGAGAGGGTGAGAACTTCAGAGCTTTTCCTCCCAGAAAACAGATGCCAAGATAGGCATGGAGAGATGCATTTGTCCTTGTGAAGAGGGCCTGGAGGTGTGGAAAAGGCCCTGAGGTTCATGGCTACTCACTAGATGTCTTCCTTTATTTGTCCTCTAGATCCACTCCCACTCTCATCCACCCTGCTCTGGGCCTTAGGGGGCTCCCTATGTGGACCACATCAACTGGCTCCATGGTCCTCTGATTTCCCTTTGGGTTAGGCCAGTGTGGTACACCAGTAGGAGATAGAAGAGGGAGGTGTATTTATTCCCTGGCTCCCATACTGTGGGATCTCCGTGGTATGGGAGCCAGGGAATAAATACATACACAGAGACCCTCTGTATATAGATTGCTCCGTATAGGTTCTATAAGCCATGTACTCCTTTTTTTCCCTTCAGGCTTGGGGCAATAATGAAACCCCACTAGTACTAGCCCTTACATGGTATCCACGTACCCTGCTTGCATCTACTAAACTCTCCTCAGAGTATCCTAATTTGAGTGTGCCATCTGTTTCCTGAAAGAATTTTGATGAATACAGCTATGCTACCCTAACCAGATCTTTAAGAACAAGGCGGCCTCTCCTTGGGAGCAAGAAATGAATCAGCTAGAATAGGGGCCTGAAGTGCTGTGTGTAGAGAAGATGCATACTTCCTCATCTCTACCTCTTGTCTAAGCTCTACCTTCCACCTCCAAAAGGGAGAGGCAAATAATGGTGGAGCTATGCTCACTTATTTAGCAAGACTGACAATAATCTGTTAAATGGCTAACGGATCCCACTCATCTCCAAGTCTTTATATCTATTGGAGAAATGAACCACTGAATTCTTTTTTTTTTTTTTTTTTTTGAGACGGAGTCTCGCTCTGTCGCCCAGGCTGGAGTGCAGTGGCCGGATCTCAGCTCACTGCAAGCTCCGCCTCTCGGGTTCACGCCATTCTCCTGCCTCAGCCTCCCGAGTAGCTGGGACTACAGGCGCCCGCCACGTCGCCCGGCTAGTTTTTTGTATTTTTTTAGTAGAGACGGGGTTTCACCGTGTTAGCCAGGATGGTCTCGATCTCCTGACCTCGTGATCTGCCCGTCTCGGCCTCCCAAAGTGCTGGGATTACAGGCTTGAGCCACCGTGCCCGGCCAGAACCACTGAATTCTTATGGGTACATGTCATATCAGCTCAAACTCGCAGGTCAGTGACTCTGAGGAAGGGTAAAAGAGCACCACCCCACAGAATCAGCAGCTGGGCACAGAGAAACCAGTAAGGGTTTTGGAGTGTTCCGGTCCTGAGCATTGGTTTCCTTTTCTGTAAAATACGGAAATAGTATCTTCCTTGATGGGTGGCTGTAAAGATTAAATGAGATAATATATATCAATAATATGGCACATAAAATCCCTCAACCAATAGTTGTTATCATCATCATCATTATTAATATTTAATCAGCCTTGATAAACAATGTCCTAAAAAGTCAAATGAAATGTGTGGTTAGGCAAGAAAGAGATGAAATTGGAGTTGAGATTGTTATTTCATTTTATTTATAACCAAGCCTTGTTCTATGAAGGATTTAAAGCAACTAACAAAAATATGTACAAATTAAAGGGTAAAAATAAATAGAAGGAGCTTTTGAGAAGAAAATGGGTAGAAAATGGAAGAAATGAATTAATAACAAGAAATGCATATCCAAAGATATTGGTAGTTGCTAGGGGTGAGTCACAAATTTTTCTTTAAATTTTTTTTGATAATTCAAAGTAAAGAGAAATCTACACTGAGCTTCAAGATTCCCACTCCCCACTAGCTACAACCACAAATTGGGTCATGAGGAGAAGCACTTCTTTTCCTACACCCAAGAGACCTCATGCAGAGGAAGCACAGTCAAGAAGTGGATGGTTTCTCAACCACAGCCCTCATAAATTCAACAACGAGTCTCTCATAAAATCCTTCGATGTCAGCCAAAGCACGGATCTACACTTCTACAAAATATTGGAGACTCATGTGATCTGGTATAATCCTAAGGTAAAATTAAAAAATATCTAAAGGAATATCTGCCTGTTCTTTGAAGTCAGCCTCTATAAATATGTCTTGAAACTGGCTTTTGATAAGCACTGAAGAACAGAAAGTTGAAAATGGTAATTTCTGGCAAGCATCTGAGCAGTGAATATTTTTAATTAGTAATTAAGGGGAGAGAATCACTGGACTAAGAGTAGATTTAAGATCTGAAAGTTAAGGAGTCTAAGCAAACTCTGCCACTGCAGGGAGGTAGATGAGGGGCAAACTATAGGTGGGATTGAAAGAGATAAGAAACAGTCCTGGGGCCTCTGACACACTGAGGAACACGTCATTGAGAACCAAAGTTCTAAGCCATCGCATGAGACCATGATGATTTTAGCCTGGAAAATTTTCAGTGCAGATGTTAGCAATCACCCACCATAGGCACTGAAAAAAATAACTCAATAAAATACACATAGCATTTCTAATTTTAAGCAGTGTAGATTCTGGTCAAACGCTTCAAGATGAATTAGTTTCAAATCATATTCTCAGATAGTGAAATGATTTGACCAGTGGCAGGGAATTGTTGGATATCAGCCATATGAAACAAGGAGCACATCTGCCAAGGATGATGAATTTGGGTTAGAGTAGTTGATCTTTCCTTCTGGCAACATTTAAATAGCAGGGTCAATTTTTTTTTGTTGAGGCCACTTTAGTAATGCCAGAAAAATCTCTGGAAGGAGCTGTACTCAGTCATATTGAGAAAGGCTCAGCCCAACAGGGCTACCTGGAGTGGTGAGGAGACCACAACAGAGAAGCAGAATTGGAAAGGAAAGCTGTCAGACAGCTTTAACTAGAGGAGACATCACCCAAGTCTCTAAAAAATCAATAAACCCCATGCAAGATAAGGAATTGGCATTTGGAATCTATCACACTCAGAGGGTACCGATGTCCTATTGCAACTATACCAGTTGTAGTGAATGCTGTTGTGCCCTGCCTAGACTCTCTGAAGGCACTCATTCGCCAGCTCACAGTTGAGCCCTTCCCCAGGAATTGCTCTTGGCAGACGGTGATGTCCTCTCCTTGGAGGCCGCTTGAACCCAACTGCCTTTATAAGCAGTGTCTGGTCCCCACGGCATACTTGAAAGGCCATTCCAGCTTCAGAGCTCCCCTGGGAGTGGCTGCGACCTCTATGGCAACTGCACTACAGTTCACCACCTCCTACTGCCCAGACCTGCTTCTCTCCCTCCCTTATGGTGTGTTCCTGAGAACACGCCTCACGAAACTCCACTGTGCCAACACCTCAGTCTGTTTCCCAAGGATCTACAACACCAGGCAAGAAAGACTTGTCTTGACCCCTGCCTCCCCTCCTTTCCCTCTGCTCTAGCCCAGGTGGAGCCATGAACAAACAGTGGCTGTTGAGTGGAGGAGGAGGTAGAATGAGAAGACATGAAGAATCAACCATAATTTTCTTCCCCACTGCAGGCTGTCAAGGCTGAGATAGTCCTGAGTTGGGTGAAAAGAGGCACTTTAATTAGATGAGTTTTTGTTGTTATGTGATTATTGAGTCAGACTTTATAATAGTTAAAAGTGATTGCAAAAACTATTGAACTACTCAGAATTTCAACCAGGAGCAGAGAGAAGTGGGCCTATGTAGGAGGTCACTATGTAGAAGGCAAGGGTGCAAAAAAGAATTTCTTTCCAATTACACCCTATCTCATCCAATGCATTCAATGAGCTAGTGGGACACACCAGAGGCATTGGGGTGAGGGTGAAGGAGAGAGGAGCCTTTGTGATATTGAGAATTCTTCAGGTCCTTGAAACAGGGGAAGAAATGAATGAAG
This sequence comes from Theropithecus gelada, assembly GCF_003255815.1. Lineage (NCBI taxonomy): Eukaryota > Metazoa > Chordata > Mammalia > Primates > Cercopithecidae > Theropithecus > Theropithecus gelada. Next base: position 37,654,994 of record NC_037675.1, on the reverse strand, counting down.
TACTTCTGACACAGATCTGAAAACTGGCCAAGAGGCATGCATAGCAGTGCTGATGAGTGGTGGGTGTTTTTTTGTTTTTGTTTTAATTTTAGGGACATCTGCTCCAAGCGTCTTTTGGTCCTGAAAATATTTTTGACTTCCTCATGACAATTTCATTTCTTGAAGCAGCAGTATATAACTCTTGCTTAAGTCAGAGAATCAGAGGAAAATACATGCAGCAACATGGCTTACAGGATGTAATCAGAGCGCGACTTTCTTTGTATTCCCTCCCTTCCTTTATGCCCACCTTCTGAGGCTATTTCTTCCATTGCCCTGAGATGAAAATTCAGGCAGGTCTTGTGATTTTTCTGGCCATGCAGTCACTTTAAGCCATTTATGCCTGGGGTTGCAATTTTTTGAATTTTTGCAATCAGACCTCAGTGATGACCTTGAGTGGTAGGATATAAATAACTCCCACATGCTTAACGTTCCAATAATGAACCACTAGGCATAAGTTTAAGCACAAAGCACCATCTCAATTCAGTAACTAAAATCTTCATCTCCTGACTGGGCATAGTGGCTCAAGCCTGTAATCCCAGCACTTTGGGAAGCCAAGGCGGGAGGATCACTTGAGGTCAGGAGTTTGAGACCAACCTGGCCAAAATGGTGAAACCTTGTCTCTACTAAAAATACAAAAATTAGCCTGGCATGGTGGCGCACGCCTGTAGTCCCAGCTACTCGAGAGGCTGAGGCAGGAGAATCGCTTGAACCCGGAAGACGGAGGTTGCATTAAGCCAAGATTGTGCCACTGCACTCCAGCCTGGGCAACAGAGCAAGACTCTTTTTAAAGAACTTTAAAAAAAATTGTAAAAAACACTTAAAATAAGTTCTAACCTCTTAACTTTTTAAGTGAACAGTACAGTATTAACAATAAACAAAATGTTGTACAGCAGATCTCTAGAATTTTCTTTCTGGCATAACTGAAACTGTATGCCCATTAGCAGCAACTCCTCAGTTTCTTCTCCTTCCTGCCCCTGATAATCACCACTCTGCTCTGTGCTTCTATGAGTTTGACTACTTTAGATAACTCATGTAAATGGAACCATGCACTATTTCTTCTGTGACTGGTGCATTTCCCTTATTTGGTTGGTACAAAAGTGACAGCAAAAATTACTTTTGCACCAACCAAATAGTATAATGTACTCAAGTTTCAGACACGTGCTAGCATATGACAGGATTTTCATCTTTTTATGGCTGAACAATATTCCACTGTATGTATATAATGGTGAGATTTTCTGTATCCATTCATCCATCAAAGGACATTTATTTTGTTTTCACCTCTTGGCTATAGTGAATAATTCTACAGTAAACATGGGAGTGCAAATATCTCTGCAAGATCCTAACTTCAATTATTTTGGATACCACAGAAGTGGGATTGCTGGATCATATGTAGTTCGATTTTTATTTTTTTGAGGAACCTCAAAAAAATATACTGTTTTCCATAGCAGCTGCACCATTTTATATCCCCACCCGAAGTGTACAAGGGTTCCAATTTTTCCACATTCTTGCCAATATTTGTTATTTGTGGGTTTTTTTTTTTTTGGTAATGTTCATCATAACAGGTGTGAGGCAATATCTCATTATGGTTTTGATGTGAATTACCCTGATGATGAGTGATGTTGAGCATATTTTCATATACTTGTTGGCCATCTGTATGTCTTTTTGAGAAATGTCTATTCAAGATTGGATTATTCATTGTTGTTGTTCTTGTTTTGCTATTGAGTTGTAAAAGTTGTTTATGTATTTTGGATATTAAGATATACAATTGCTTTGGGTTTTTTTTGTTTTTGTTTTTGTTTTTTTGAGATGGAATTTCACTCTTGTCACCCACGCTGGAGTGCAATGGCATGATCTCAGCTCACTGCAACCTCTGCCTCCCGGGTTCAAATGATTCTCCTGCCTCACCCTCCCAAGTAGCTGAGATTACAGGTGCCCGCCACCACACCCAGCTACTTTTTGTATTTTTAGTAGAGACAGGGTTTCACCATGTTTGCCAGGCTGGTCTCAAACTCCTGGCCTTGTGATCCACCCACCTCAGCCTCCCAAAGTGCTGGGATTACAGGTGTGAGCCACTGCACCTGGCTTTTCTTTTCTTTTTTTTTTTCCAGAGACAGCATCTTGCTCTGTCACCCAGGCTGGAGTGCAGTGGTGCAATCATAGCTCACTGTAGCCTCAAACTCCTGGGTTCAAGTGCTCATCCCATCTCAGCCTCCCAAGTAGCTAGGACTACAGGAATGCAGCACCATGCCCAATTAATTTATTTTTGTAGAGATAGGGTCTCACTATGTTTTCTAGGCTGGTCTGAAACTCTTGGCCTTAAGCAATTCTCCTCTGTCAGTCTCCCAAAGTGCTGATATCACAGACATGTGCCACCATGCCCAGTCCTACAATTGATTTTTAATAAACTTTTCATTTAGAATAGTTTTACATATACGAGAAACGTCAAAGATAGTAGAGTTCCCATATATCCCAAACCTAGTTCCCTAACCCATATTTATATACATATCTATAAATAATTCTATATGTAACTGTCGTAGTCTTTTGTTTTGCTATAGAAGAATACCCAAGGTCAGGGAATTTATAAAGAAAAGAGGTTTATTTGGTTCACAGTTCTGCAGGCTATGCAAGAAACATGGCACCAGCGTTTGCTTTTGGTGAGACCTCAGGCTGCTTACCCTCATGGTGGAAGGGGAAACGGGAGCTGGCATGTGCAGAGATCACATGGCAAGAGAGGAAGCAAAGGAGGGAGACAGGAGGTGCTAGATTCTTTTTAACAACCAGCTCTTACAGGAGCTAATAGAGTGAGAAATCACTCATTACTTCCAGGGTAGCACCAAGCCATTAATAAGGGACCTGCCCCCATAACCCAAACACCTGCCATCAGGCCCCAATATTCAACATGAGATTTGGAGGGGTCAAACCAACTAAATGATAGCAGTAACCATCTGTATTTAGCCAAACATAGTTTATAGTGTTTCCTACTCTAACCCATAACCACACAAATCAGTCTAGACTCGTCCCCTTGCTTCTCTGTAACCTCCCACTCCAACAGTGAGAAACCTGGTTCCTCTTGTATTTTTGCAGGTTTTGGGGGGTTCCTCCCAATTGTTAGGGACTTCTTCCCTGGGATTCCCTTGGTGAGGGCATGTGCTTCTTCACTGGTTGGTACCCTTCCTCAGCACTGGGTTTTCAGGATACCAGGAGCTTCTAGATGAGTTTGAACAATTCTCCAGCAAGTTCTCCAGACTGAGCCCCAGCTGTCTCTCCTGTGCATGGCCCACAGCTGGCCACAGGAAACACTCACACAAGTTTACTCTAACAAACTCAGGCAGTGTTGGGATTCAAACCAGGCCCTTCTCCTTTACGCTGTCACCCAAGAGGGTACCCAGGCCATCTCTTACCTTGTAGATCTTACAGGTAGGATTCAGACTGGGGAGTTCAGCTCTGTGAGTGTTCTCTTAAGGAGTCCCTCTCAATCTGAAATGAAAGACGAAGCAATTTCCATTCCTGCTTGTGGAACAGTGCCTCAAAGCACACAAATAGGCATCTCCAAATATTCTTTCTTAAAAATCACCTTTCTCACCCATCACCCTCCAACCTTCTGTATGTGCCTGAAGGATTTAGAGTTGTTTAACCAGTTTTTGGGCATCTCCTTTGGGAGACTTCTTCCTTACTTTGGAAGATGTTGTCTGTGTCATGGTGTTGAAACTTCCATTTTTAACACTGTGTGGTCTCTCATCCCAGAAAAATGCCCATAGACTTAAATTTTTACGTATAACTTCAAGGTTAAGAACCCCTGTCTTACAGGGTAGGAAAATAACTAATGTCCCTGATATGATGGACCTTTAATTCTACCAGCAAGTGGGAAATTACTGGCAGAGTAGAAGTTACAGAAACCTTGAGGATGACCATGCTCCCTCTCTCTCTCTCTCTCTCTCTCTCTCTGTGTGTGTGTGTACATTTAATTGAGGTTAAATTTATATAACATGAAATTAACCATAAACCATTTTAAAGTGTACAATTCAGTGGCATTTAGCACATTCATAATGTGCAACCATCACTTCTGGTATGTTTTGGATATAGTGTATTTGTCCCCACCAAATTTGAAATTTGATCCCCGGTGTGGTGGTTTGGGGAGGTGGAGCCTAGTGGGAGGTGTTTGGATCATGGGGGTGAATCCTTCACAAATTGCTTGGTATCCTTCTTGCAGTAATGAGTTCTTGCTCTCATGAGACTAGATTAATTCTCTAGGAATGGATTAGTTCCTTCAAGAAAGAATTGTTAAAAAGCAAGATTTTCCTCGTCTAGTCCCTCTTGGCATGTGTCTGCTTTCCTTTTGACCTTCTCTGCCATGCTATAATGCAGGACAAAAGCACTTACGGGAGGCCAGGGCCATATCCTTGAACTTCCAAGCCTGCAGGTCCTTGAGCTAAATTAACCTCTTTTCTTTATAAATTACCCAGTCTCAGGTATTCTGTTATAGCAACACAAAACAGACTAAGACAACTTCTATCTAGTTCTAAGAAATTTTCATCATCAGAAAAGAAAATCCTGTGTTCATTAGGCAGTCACTTATTCCCTCTTTCCCTGCCCCTAGTAACGATTAATCTGCTTTCTTTCTCCATGGAGACAGAATATAAAATATTCAGAACAGAGGCCTGTCCTGAATATTTTATATAAAGGGAATTAAACAATATGTAACCTTTTTATACGGCTTCTTTCAGTTACTATAATGCTTTCGAAGATTATCCATGTTGTATCATATATCAGCACTTCATTCCTTTTTATGGCTGAGTAATATTCCATTATACAGATATACCACATTTTGTTTATCCATTCATTAGCTGATGAACATTTGGGTTGTTCCCACCTTTTAGTTATTGTGAATAGTACTGCTATGAACATTTTGTACAAATATTTGCTTGAATACTTGTTTTCAGATATTTTGGGTACATAGAGAGAAGTGGAATTGCAGAGTTATTTGGTAATTCCATGTTTAGCCTTTTGAGGAACTACCACATTGTGTTCCACATCAACTGCACCATTTTACGTTCCTACCAGCAATGAACAAAGGTTCTAATTTCTCCACATCCTTATCAACACTTGTCATTTTAATTTAATTTTAAAGTTTTGGGATACATGTGCAGGATGCACAGGTTTGTTACATAGGTAAACGTGTGCCATGATGGTTTGCTGTGCCTATCAACCCATCACCTAGGTATTAAGCTCCTCATGCATTAGCTAATTATCCTGATGCTCTCTCTTCCCCTGCCCCCATGACAGACCCCAGTGTGTATTGTTTCCCTCCCTGTGTCCACGTGTTCTCATTGTTCAGCTCCCACTTTTAAGTGAGAACATGCAGTGTTTGGTTTTCTGTCCCTGTGTTAGTTTGCTGAGGATAATGGCTTCGAGCTCCATCCAGGTCCTGCAAAAAACACGATCTCATTCCTTTTCATGGCTGCATAGTATTCCATGGTGTATATGCACCACATTTTCTTTATCCAGTCTATCATGGATGGGCATTTGGGTTGATTCCATGTCTTTGCTATTGTGAATAGTGCTGCAGTGAACACACATGTGCATGTATCTTTACAATAGAATGATTTACAGTCCTTTGAGTATATGTTCAGTAATGGGATTGCTGGGTCAAAGGGTATTTCTGGGTCTAGGTCTTTGAGGATTGCCACACTGTCTTCCACAATGGTTGAACTAATTTACATTCCCACCAACAGTGTAAAAGCGTTTTCATTTCTCCACAGCCTCACCAGCATCTGTTGTTTCTTGACGTTTTAATAATCGCCATTCTGACTGGCATGAGATGGTATCTCATTGTAGTTTTGATTTGCATTTCTCTAATGATCAGTGATGTTGAGCTTTTTTCATGTTTATTGGTCACATAAAAGTCTTCTTTTGAAAAGTGTCTGTTGATGTCCTTTGCTCACTTTTTAATGGGGTTGGTTTTTTCTTGTAAATTTGTTTAAGTTCCTTGTAGGTTCTAGATATTGGACTTTTGTCAGATGGATAGATTGCAAAAATTTTCTCCATCCTGTAGGTTGTCTGTTCACTCTGATGATAGTTTCTTTTGCTGTACAGAAGCTCTTTAGTTTAATTATATCCCATTTGTCAATTTTTCCTTTTGTTGCAATTGCTTTTGATGTTTTTGTCATGAAATCTTTGCCCATGCCTATGTCCTGAATGGTATTGCCTAGATTTTTTTCTAGGGTTTTTATAGTTTTGGGTTTTACATTTAAGTCTTTAATCCATCTTGAGTTAATTTTTGTATGACGTGTAAGGAAGGGGTCGAGTTTCAATTTTCTGCATATGGCTAGCTAGTTTTCCCAGCACTGTTTATTAAATAGAAAATCCTTTCTCCATTGCTTGTTTATGTCAGGTTTGTCAAAGATCAGATGGTTGTAGGTGTGTGGTCTTATTTCTGAAATCTCTATTCTGTTCCATTAGTCTATGTGTCTGTTTTTGTACCAGTACCATGCTGTTTTGGTTACTGTAGCCGTGTAGCATAGTTTGAAGTTGGGTAGCATGATGCCTCCTTGTAGTATAGTATAGGCTCTTTTTTGGTTCTGTATGAATTTTAAAGTAGTTTTTTTCTAATTCTGTGAAGAATGTCAATGGTAGTTTAAAGGGAATAGCATTGAAACTATAAATTACTTTGAGCAGTGTGGCCATTTTCATAATATTAATTCTTCTTATCCATGAGCATGGAATGTTTTTCCACTTGTTTGTGTTCTCTCTTATTTCCTTGACCAGTGGCTTCTAGTTCTCCTTGAAGAGGTCCTTCACTTTCCTTGTTAGCTATATTCTTAGGTGTTTTTATGCTCTTTGTAGCAATTAACACTTCTTATTTTTAATTTTTTTATTTTTTTAGATGGAGTCTCACTCTGTTGCCCAGGCTGGCACGATTTCGGCTCACTGCAAGCTCCGCCTCCCAGGTTCATGCCATTCTCTCATTGCAGCCTCCCAAGTAGCTGGGACTAGAGGCACCCTCTACCACACGTGGCTAATTTTGTTTTTGTATTTTTAGTAGAGATGGGGTTTCACCATGTTAGCCAAACTTGTGGACATGAGGTGGCGTCACATTGGGTTTTGATTGATGACTAACATATTGAGCATCTTTTCATATGCTTGTTGGCTTTTTTTATGTCTTTGGTGAAATATCTAAAGTCCTCTGCCCATTTTCAAATTGGGTTGTTTATCTTTTTGTTGAATTGTAGGAAATGTTTATATATTCTGGATACTAGACCCTTATTAGATATATGACTAAATATGATTTGCAAATATTTTCTTCCATTCTGTGAATAGCCTTTTCATTCTCTTGATAGTGTCCTTTGATGCACAAAATTTTGACAAAATGCAATGTGTCTTTGTGCTTCTGGTGCCATATCTAATACACTATTTTTATATCTAAGGTCACGAAGATTTACTTCTATTTTCTTCTAAGGGTTTTCTAGTTTTAGCTCTTTATTTGGGTCTTTGATCCACTTTGAGTTAATTTCTACATGTGGGTAAAGGTCCAACACTGTTATTTTGCATGTGGCTATCTAGTTCTCCCAGCACTGATTTTGGAAACGACTGAACGTGTATTTTTGAGGACATAACAGGACAAGATTGAGTATGGTTTGATGTGTCCCTAGACCAGAGGTTACCACATTTTCTTAGTTCATCATGCCCTCAATGTCTCAATGATTTTTTTTTCAGTTTCCTGTATTATAAATATTTAGGGTCAAACGACATAAGAAGTATTTATGCTCTAACAACTTAGTCATTTTTGGAAAAAATGTTACACATTAATTGAAAGAAAATGTACTTATTTCATTTTTAAATAACCCACAATTACTAAGTATACATGTTTGGCACTGTACAACTTCTCAAACTCTGGACTCATATAGGACACTGCCACGCTCATTTCCTGCTCTACATTGATTTTCAATGACACTTGCTTTTTACGACAGCAATCACTGAAAACCCAACCAAAGATATGATGCCAACAAAAGGAATAGAATGTGATCTAATGCTGAAATTGTAAACCATCTTGAGCCAGTAGTTCTTAACATATCTGATAGATGTTGGTATCCTTGTGTTTTTCTCCAGACTTTGCTGTAGTGTCCAGGGCATCTCAGCAAGAACATGTCCTATTCTTAAGGAAAACTGATTTTAATGCATAAAAGGGCAAAAAAGGCATTGTTCTATCACATGAATCTCTAAAAAGGAAAGCTTCTTAAGAATGTCAAGAACTCTAAAAAATGCAGTTGTTCAGACCCTGACACAGAATAAAGAGGAGTTCACAAAGAAACCCTGGTGAGCCTAGACTTGAAAACATGTACAAATCATGGAAAGTAGCGGCAAGGGGAGACATAATATTAAGTACAAACTTAAGAGGGTGGCACGGACCTGTAATGACAGGGTTGGAAAAGCTGATATCCCCAGTGAGGGAAGTCTAGAAAAATGTACAGAAGATCGCTAAAAGGGAATTTAATTTTTAGAGCTAGGACATAATTTTTGGAGCAAGATATGGGTAAGCCCAATAGTTGGGCTGTTGTCATGTTTCTCAAGATCAGAGAGAAATATGAACTTCTGATTGTTCCTGTCTCCCTTGTCAAGGAGAATGATGTTCACACTGAAGAGTTTCATTTTACAGGAGCATGAAGGCATGTACCAATCAAGAGAGCCTAGGTACGCTGCAGTAACAAACAGTGCCAGAACATCAGTGGCTTAAACAACAAGGGTTTGCTTCTCACTAATGTGAAGTCCTTTATGGGTCCCATCAATGCTCTAGTAAGCTGTCCTTTGCATGGTGGCTCAATATTCCAGGTTACTTTGATCTTGCAGCCTTGCTGCATTGACATGATCTCCCACGCAGGGGATGAAGAGCACTGAAAATCTTACACAACTCATGAATGCTTCCACACTGAAGAGATAGTCTTCATGTCCTCTCACATTTCATTGGCCAAAGCAAGTCACGTGGTCACTTGACTTGGCGGGAATGAGGAGGAGCAATTGTCATAAGCATTTGGAAGAAGAGAAGACCTGGAAAAATCACAAGGAGCAGTAGTGTCTGCCATAAGGTATCTCTATCTCTGCCTCTTTTTTCAAGTCTGCTACAAACCTACATTTCTTGATGCGTGGAACAAGGTTTTAGGTAATGTCCAATGCAAAGATGCAGTAAACAGAAGGTCCTAATTCCACTCTTTTCTGCAGGGACAGATTGCGTCCATGGCTTGCTCCTCCAGTCTGTCCTCCTGAAGTCAGCATGGTCTAGCTGAGTAGAATGAAGGATGTTCCCCTAGACCATGCCAGGGAAAATGGGCCAGGACTCTGGTGGGATTAGGGGTGGGACTGGGGCATAAAAGCAGAACACATGGCCAGCAACAGAGAGCAGGTTCTTGCAAACAGGCGAGGTTACTTGATAGTTTCTGTTCTCTGAGGATTTAAAAATACGCCTTGACTGAAAAATGGAAACTACTATGATTAGGCTGATGCAGTAGCTGCATTACTGGGTAAGTAATAAAAGCCAAATTTAAGGGCAGTCCCTTTACAGTTACAATAAATACCAATAATCTCTTAAGATTAACCATTGTAAGGTCATTTAAGGACTAGAAACAGTAAAGACCATTTACAGCTCTGAAAATATTTTCTCTGATGCTTCCTTCATTCCTTGATGCACTGGTGCCTAAAAACCTTTGTGTGGTCTCCACTGTGCCTGGCTTCACACCCTGCAGGGGTCTGACCCAGACGCAGATTAGACTTTGAATGAGGCTATAGATTGGGTAAGGAGTCTTGGGCCTCCTCTTCAGCAGCAATCCTGAAAGGGCCTTTGCGTAAATTCTAGGCATCTTCAAACTGATCTCATTCAGTATTTGGGTTTATAATAGGTCACTATCACACTTTTATTTCTGGTATAAATTTTGAAACAGATCACTGCTGTTTGACACTGTTGTTTTATCAACAGCAGGAGTCCCACTCAGGGAAAACCCTAACTGAACAGTACTGTTCTTGCCTAAAATGGAGATTTTGCTAGAGTTAAGAAAGATGCAACTGGCAAAAGGCACTGTTGCCACTTTTCTCCAAACTTTGCTTTAGGTACAACCCACCAACTAGCAGATTAGATGGATCACAGCTTGGCTATGGTTCTGCGGTAATTCAGAACTAAAACCTAACTCCAGAAGAAAGACTGACAATGTGGCTCCTCTGCTCACTAGGCCGTTGAACTCACACTTAGCAGTCCTGTGTTTCTTTGGCAGTCTTGTAGCAGAGTTCTTATACTGTCATACAACAGGGGCTTTCGTGCACACATTTCTTGGAAGTGACACAAGAAAAGAAGCTGGGATTACTTTTTATAAGCATTGGCTCCAGAAATTAGAACAGATAATCCTCCTTAGAGCCACTGTACAACTTAATCAGAGGAAAAACATTTATGGAGCAGAAGATCCTTTAGAAAAATTGGCCCCTTTGTCCAAATAAATGGTGTGGATTTTACTTCAAACAGCTGAAAGCCATAAACAGGGAGAGTTGGGAGAGAACTCTGGAATAAATGGTTGAATTGAACGGAATTGTATCAGAATATGTGTATGAAGCAAGAATAGAAGGAGTGAATAATATGCTGCAGAAAAAAAAAGTATGCCTTGGACTTCAGGGAGCTGCCAGCCTCCAACTCTTAAGCAAGGAAGCCTCTCATTTGGGGGATTTTTATATAAAATCCATGCAGTTTTCAGGCAGAGCTCTAGAGGGCAGAAAAGACATAGGTTCCTTGATGGAGAAAGTCACATTCACAAATGCAGGGTACCAATATTTTTTGCATACTATGCCTTTTTTTTTTTTTTTTGACTAATGGCTCGGTTTAAATAGACTCTAGTTTACTATAGAATCACAACATTTGAGGTCTTAGAAGACTTATAGTGTTGACAAGTTAGTTCAGTCCTCTCATTTTATAACAGAGAAAGTGTCTCTAATGGGTTAAGTAAGACTTTCCTAAGATCATCCACTTAGAGTAGCAGTTAAGACCAACCCTACTTCCCCGACCCATCCCCCACACACTTGAACTCTTACCCATTTAGTCAAGGTTTAAGAATGCCCATGTTTTTTTCATCCTAAAACAATCTGGTCATAATGGAGACTTGAGTTCAGACTCATATTCTTGTCCTGTGAAAAACGACTGACTGGATTGGTAAGCCTGAAGCCGGTGCTGTCATTAAACTTGGACAGACACATTTCTCCAAAGAGCTGGATCTATTTGAATTTCCTTAGCCAGTACTTCCAGGCTTTGGACTCTAGGTGGCGACATAGGACCTTCGTTTTGCTTTCTAGGGAAACTGGACAAACCCTTCAAGAAGAAACCTGATTATTGCAGTTCTTCTTGACCCAAGGCCGACTGACAGCATTTTCTCTTAGCTAAGCTAATGATCAGGGCCTGGGTGCTCACTCTCAGATGCTATAATTATTTTCACTATAATCCTGTGACAATGACTGTTACTTAACAGGTCTTCCAGTTATGTCATATGTTTGGCAGGGTCATATGTGGAGAGAAGAGCATTTTTATTGATTTTTAAACTTCACAACATTCTTGCGGCGGCTGCCCCTCCTTTTCACTGGGCCACCTCTGCCTCTCCTCTACTCTCCCCAGCCCAGTCACGCTGCATGACCTTACCTGCCTCCAACCCCCACCAAACATATTAATCTAGTGGAACTGGCTTTAAATGAGCATAATGAACAACTCTGAAAGAAAAAAAGGATTTAGAGGGTGGTCTGGCAAATTGGAAAGGGAGAGGGTGGCACTTCACGCTTTGATTTCTGGCTCCATAACATCTCTAGAGCAAGGTGCTTCAAGAAATGGTCTAAGAATGACATGGGACATTTTCTTGTAAAAATGCAGAATTCGTGGGCACACTCCAGATGTCCTAGGTCCCAGTCTCTGGGGCTAGGCCTTGGAATCCATCTGTTTAGTTCCTAAATAGACTGTGTTATGAACCACAGCTGCAAAGAAGCTGCAGACCTTTTAAGATCAGTTGATGGTGCTGTCTCCCTCACCACCTGATTTGCTGGCCTGGTGCCTGATTTCCATTGCAGAACTTGGAGCCTTACTGTTTCTTAATAAAGACAACCACCCCATCTCCCAGCCCCTGCTCTCCCCTCCTTTTTCCCTCACAGTAAACTGACCCCATAGCACCATGGGACAGGTGACTAGAAAGGCAATATGGAATGGAAGGGATGTGAATACTGTAGTCATTTCCAGTATTTTTTCTCCCTTCCTTCCCCCACTCCAAATTTTAAAAATGTGATCTTAAATTTCACAATATACAAATATATTCTTATTACAGATATTCAAATTATATAGAGGGCATTATAGCCCCTTTCAACCTTCCCCATCCAACATGCCCCCCAAATAGGATTGTGCTGTACATTATTTTGAAACATGATTTCATGATGTAACGTCAGGTTTTAGGGATCTTCCCATATGAGTAGCTAAATTTACTTCATTCTTTTGAACTGCTGCAGAGCAGTCTTTTCTCTAGGCCTACCAATTGTTAAAAAATTATACACACGGCCGGGCGCGGTGGCTCAAGCCTGTAATCCCAGCACTTTGGGAGGCCGAGACGGGCGGATCACGAGGTCAGGAGATCGAGACCATCCTGGTGAACACGGTGAAACCCCGTCTCTACTAAAAAATACAAAAAAAACTAGCCGGGCGAGGTGGCGGGCGCCTGTAGTCCCAGCTACTCCGGAGGCTGAGGCAGGAGAATGGCGGGAACCCGGGAGGCGGAGCTTGCAGTGAGCTGAGATCCGGCCACAGCACTCCAGCCTGGGTGACAGAGCGAGACTCCGTCTCAAAAAAAAAAAAAAAAAATTATACACACAATTTCGCATACTACTTTTTTCATTTCATACTGTGTCACGAACATTTTCCCAACTCATTATACGTTCTTCGTAAAACATGGTTTTTAATGATTACATAGTATTCCAGCATATAATTATACTAAAATCAATAATTAATTAAATAATTATCCAACTCCTGCATTTTTAGATTGTCTCCAATTTTTTTTTTTTTTTTTCTCGAGACAGGGTCTCACTTTATCGCCCAGGTTGGAATGCAGTGGTGCAATCACAGCTCACTGCAGCCTCAATCTCCCCGGGCTCAGGTGATCCTCCCACCTTAGCCTCCCGAGTAGCTGGGACCATAGGCATGCACCACCACACCTGGCTAATTTTTGTATTTTTTTAATAGAGTGGTGGTTTTGCCATGTTTCTTGAACTCCTGGGCTCAAGCAATCCACCTGCCTTGGCCTCCCAAATTGTGTCTCCAGTTTTTGATAATCATTCCTTTTTAATAATGAGCTCAATGTCTCCTTACACTCATCTTCCCACTACTCCCTTACTTAGGAATTGTAACCAACCAAAAAACTGAGGTCCCTGACAAGTGGCTGATGGGGACAAGATTATTTTGTAGTTTCTATGCTCCCTTCAGGCATGAATTGCTGTATTTATGACTGTGAATGGGTGCTGAATTTTAACTTCTTAAACTTCTGCTGAAACTCCACTCTCCTCACTTAAATAACTGAAGCAAAATGAAGGTATCTTTCCTGAACTGTTTACTTTGAGCAGGTAAGCATTTTCACAATTAGAAGGGAAGTCTGCAATCAGTTTCTTTAATGGGAAAGGTGTTCTTATAGAATTAATGCATGCATGGCTCAGGGGAAGTAAGAATCTCTGCAATTGATTGGATTAAAGGGGCTCCTTAAAATCAGAAATACTCCAGTGCTCATTGCCTCTGCTGGGTGATTGACAGGGGTCTTCACACCATCCTCCTTCATGGGAGGTATTTGGCACAGAATCATGATTTCAGAACCTTCTGGATTAGAATCAATTAAATCCATAAATAGAAATGAGCTGCCATTATTGTCCCTAAAAGGATACACCACTACCTCCACCCAGCATGTTCCTGTGTCACGCTGGAGTTTACAAACAGGGCTGCTGCATCTGAAGGGACACAGCCAAATGCAAATTCTGAGAATAATTGTTACAGGAGGGCATGTGCTGAGCTTTAAGTGAAACATAAACTTGAATTTCCGTTTTGTCCCTTTAAAAATACAAGGTGAGCCAAAGATGTAGCCAAAGATGCTCTTGATGACATTTTAATCAAACATCACTGCACTACAAAAACATTTCTAGCACTAAACTAGAAGCCTTTACAGGCAAAATAAAGTGCTATGGTGACTAAAGCTAGCTGCAAATTAAAATGACATTGAGAATGAAATGAATAGCGTTCCTATTTGTCACATGAGAAAAGGATGTGAATATTCCAAGTATCCAATGTTCCTCCTAGAATTTCAATGCTCTTTGACTCAGAAGTATTTAGAGAATTTGCAGTTCGATTTAGACTGTAGGATTTATGTTGTATAACATCTGCTGTATCTAGGAGTGTGATGAGAGGACCAGGTACCTCAGCAGAAAGGACACTGATCTCTCTCTGCTTCTTTGTCTCTGTATCTCTCTTTCCCTTCACTGCACCCCCACCAGTTCCACCTGGCTCAAGGAGGAAGATGAATACACCTTTGGACACTGGATTTATACAGTACACTCACTCACAGCATCTGTGGTTCTCCTAACACCCTCCATGATGTGGGGAACAGGCATTGCTGTCTCCATTTTAGTGAGAGGAAAATGAGGCTCAAAAGGGTGAATGGTTTGCTGGCCACCCAGCAAGACCACAGCAAAGCCAGGATTAGGACACAGCGCTTCCTGAATTTCACAGTGCTCCTCTTTTCTCTTTGCCCCTTTTATATTCTGGGCCCAAAGCTTGCTTGCTTGCTTGCTTTCTAGTTAAAAACATTTCTTTCACTTGTTTTTAAGCACAAGTCAAAAACCTACCCTTTGCCTATGTCCTGGGTGGAACTTTGTTTTTAGTCATTCACTTCTAACTCCACAGGGTAATAAGACACTGAGTCTCCAGGGAGTCTGTGCTGGGAGCCTGAGGGTGAAAGGTCAGACCCCCTCTAGCCTCTGCTCTTCCTTTGGTGAGTTGTCAGGCAGCCTCTCAACCACTGATCAATCAACCTCCGACCCTGACTGCCTATCCTGCCAACGGAGCTGATTTCTGTCAAAACAAGGGTCTTCCTCCCCAGCCCATGGCCTCTCCCAGCACCTCCATGCCTTTCCCACCATTCTTTCTCTATTAAAATTTCTTCTTTCTACTCCCAATTGCACTAAATCTAAGCTCAAGAATTAGTCACTAACTTTCTGCTGATGTTGATGGGGCGGTTTCCATGAATTCGCACTCAGCACCTCGTGCAGTGTTGCCAGATTATCTACAAACTAGGGTTTTATGCATCTGAGAGAAATAATGGATACATCAATGGATAAAGTCCTCCTGACTTTTTAGAGTCAGGAGGAAACTTGGGAATCACCTGATTCAACCAATTTGTTTTTACAAATGAAGAAACATAGACAAAGAGAGGTTACATGACTCTCCTGGGTTATACAATTACTAACATAAATATTATTAACTAAATCTTCTGACGTCTAATATGCACTTTTCTCCCCATGAAACCATCCAGCTTCTACTTATTCTAACTATTTTTATATTCATCTAATTCCATTAATTTTAAAATTTTAGATAATGGTATTTTTGTTTAATTAAGAAATTACACATTATATTTCAGCTTTGTTCACTTATCTTATATCTCATACAGTATTTTAAAAACCTAAATTTGTTTCCCAAGTACTTAAATAATATGCACTCAATGTGTCATATCTGGAAAGTAAAGGAACCTGTACAGAAAAAATATATATTTGATTTCACCAATCAGAGATAATCACTATTAACATTTTAGTACATTTCCTAGTTTTCTTCTTCTTTTTTAAGAAAGAGTCTTGCTCTGTCACCCAGGCTAGAGGGCAGAGATAAGATCTCAACTTGCCACAGCCTCAACCTCCCAGGCTCAAGCAATCCTTCCACCTCAGTGTCCCGAGTAGATGGAACTACAGGTGTGTGCCACCATACCCAGCTAATTTTTGTATTTTTTGTAGAGACAAGTTTTGCCATGTTGCTTAGGCCGGTCTTGAACTCTGAGCTCAAGTGATCTGCCCACCTCAGCCTCAAAGTGCTGGGATTACAGGTGTGAGCCACCACGCCACAGGCATTAGCCACTGCACTTGGCCTTTCCTCCTAGTTTTCATACACTTGTTACACTGTTGAAATCATGCTGTTGATAGAATTTTATATTCTAGGGTTTTGTTTGTTTACCATATCTGAAGCTTTTATTGTGTCATTACAAATGCTTTGTACACACATAATGCAAATAGCTACATAGAGTTCCTCATTTCATGATGACACAATTATCTTAACTATACCCTAAGCCTGGAATTTAGATTGCTTCAAACTTTCCATTCTTTTAAGTACTGCTGCAATATTTATGCATACATATTTCTATACATTTCTGATTTCCTCTTGGGAAAAAAGCCTAAAAGCAAAAGAGTCAGAAGTTACTTACATTGTTAAGGCCCTTGATACATTTTGGCCAATTGTTTTTCTGGAAGTTGATGTCAACAGACACACGAATCAGCAAGCGTCATAGTACTTTTTAGGGTATTTTTCCACAACTAGTATCTCATTTCTATAATCAATTCAGTCTTGAATGACCTATTGTCTAAAATAGTTGTTGCTAAACACCAGTTATAAATTAAAATTGCAAACCAGACCCACAGCCCCCTTTGTCTTGCATTTCTTTAGTTTGCTGGTGCGCCCTATGGGTGAGACATGTCCCACACACAGCACTGAAAAGGTAGGTCAGCAGCTTTTATTGATTTGCTTTCTGACTGCACACACTTTTTTGGGTTAAATGTTTTGAAGTTCTACTAAGTGGGCCATGCGCTAGAAACAAGAGGTAAAAAATAGTTTGTAGCCTTAAGTTATTCTCAGCATAGAGGGCGAGGTAGCCAGGAAAACCACAGTGGCTCACGCCCCCTTGACTGGATGCATAGGGTGCTGTGAATGCCCAAACTTGGCACATGAGACTCTGCCTCTGGAGGCGCTGCCGGCTTTTCAGGACGCACAGTACGCAAACTCTGGCTTCCAAGGTGATGAGTACACCAGACAGAAGACCTCAGGTGATGATGGTCTACACAGAGGAAACATCCTGGAGTGAACTGCATACTCTCCTGGGTAGCCTTGGAGACATTTGACTTTAGAAAAGCTACTTAACCTCTTTGTTACCTCAGATTCCTCATCCATAAAAATACTACTAACAGGAACTACTCATAGGACTGCGAAGAATAACTGAGATAACACAGGTAAAATGTTAGAAAAGTGTAGGGTACATCCTATGAGCTCCAAAGATGTTAGATACCATCATTATCATCATTATAGCTGAAGCACCGAGTTCAAGTAACGAAGTGATGGGAGATGTGTGATTGGCGGGAGACAGGGTGAGCTCATGAAGACCTTCTGCAATATTCTGAGAAGGATGTACTTTACCCTCACACCCGTAAGTCCCTTAGAAGTATGTTTTGAGTTTTGGAGTTAACTGTCTAGAGGCAGGAGGCTGAACTAATAATCTCCTCAAATTCCTTCCAGTTCTGAGACACAATTCCCACTTGACAGCAAACAAACTCAGTCTCAATCTTTGACACACAGTCTTACATAACACAACTGCTTCCATTCAGCCTTGGGTCAGTAACCAAAGACAGATATCTTCCCTGCCCTCTGGAATTTTTAATGGTTTACACTCACCTCATGGGAATCATTCTTTTAATAACATTAAACTATTTCACTAGAGAATACATTCCTGGTTGGGGGTGGGGAGTGTATTAAAAAGAAACCCAGTCCCCTCACCAAAAAAAAAAAAAAAAAAAAAAAACTGAAAAAGATCTTGGGAATGTTCACGCACTGCAGGGTGGGTTTCACTGGAAGCGAATGTGAAACCAGATGGGCTGATTTTGTCCGGAGGAGAGACAGTCTGCTTATTTTCCCTCTTTCCTCTTGCAGCTTCAACTAAGCAACAGGGAGACAGCCACAGCCCAGCTGCCCACCTCCATAGCAGCCCCCATCCCTCCATTTGGGTCATCTCTGGCAACCTGGTTAGTACATAAGTCAGCCCAGATACTACTCCATGCTTCCTCATTCCTGCCCCTCTGCCTCAATGTGTCTGTGCCCCCACCTTCACACTAGTTGGTTCTGCCCAGTTTTGTAAAGGCAAATGTCTCCAAAGATTCATTGTTGTCTCCCTGAGCAAACAGGCTGAGAGATAAGGGAAAGTGGCAGGGAGTAGAATAACCATCCATCCCAGATGGCACCAGTTGTCCTGTTATAATTACAGCACTTCCTTTCCTTCTTAAAAGTGTCCTGGCTGGGCACAGTGACTCATGCCTGTAATCCCAGCACTCTGGGAGGCTGAGGTTGGCGGATCGAGGAGTTCGAGACCAGCCAGGCCAACATGGCAAAACTCCGTCTCTACTAAAAAAAAAAAAAAAAAAAAAAAGTACAAAAATTAGCTAGGCATAGTAATGCACACCTGTCATCCCAGCTACTCAGGAGGCTAAGACAGGAGAATCACTTGAATCTAGGAGGTGGAAGTTGCACTGAGCCAAGATCGCACCATTGCACTCCAGCCTGGGTGACAGAGCAAGACTCTGTCTCAACAACAACAACAAAAAGGGTCCTGTTTGGATACTAGTTACAGGCAAACCCTATGATTACATGCATATTAAACATTTAGCCCCATAAATCCAGGGCTGGGTCATTTTTCATTATTGAGTCTTGAGAACAGTGCCAACAGAAGGTGTCTGATAATCTGCTGCACTCATCCTAGCTTGATCTTGAGTGATGATCCTACCTGCATCAAGTCTCTGAGATCTGAACCTCAGTGTTTACATCTGTAAAATAGAGATAATCATACTCACCTTATACAACTGCAAACGAAACGAAGACAATAGTGTATTTTATGTTCTAGAAACTGCAAAACATTAAGCAAATGTCATTTTTCAGAACACAGCTACTGTCACATAGCAAGCATGCCATAAATGCTTGCTGATTCAACAAATAGGTGAATAAGCCAGTAATAATAAATTAGCAGCCCTCAGTGGGTAAATGACTGATTCTCCTTAAATTGGAATGCCATATTTAGCAACCAAAGCTTTGACTTATCTAAAAATGAGCTAGCAAAATAAACCTCTCCCATATGCTTTCTATGAGAACTAGAAAGGAAATAAATAATTGAAAAACATTAGGGAAAGTGGTACATGCAGCTGAAGCTCAGCTAAATGTAACATGAGGAGATAGGTCCCTATAAGCTAGCCCTTTCTGTAACCCCAGAATCGACAGGTGACAAGAGAGGGGCAGGACCTGCTCTACCTGGTTTTCTGGTAAAGGGCATAACCTTTAGACACAGTTGAGCCAGGATGGTGATTCAAGCGGGGGTTTCTTGATTCTCGTTTCACTTGGGACAGTTTAGGACCCAGAGGAAGTTCATTGTTATACCAGTGTGGAAATTCCTCTGCCTGGTGCACTTTTATGACCTGAGTGGTCCCCCACTAACAGACACCATAAAATGCTAATTCATCTTTTTTTCTGATTGGAAAAGGAAAGGACACTTAGAAAACAAAGCATTGAAGTGCGTTTGTTTTCAGCCTGGGTTTTAGAATATAGGATTTTGGAGTCACAGAAGTCTGAGTTCCACATCAGATTTGACTGTCAATAGCTAGAACTAAAAAAAGAGAAAAGAAAGAAAAAAAGATCCTGACAAAGAAGCAGGAATCTCAACTAAACAGCACTAAATACCAATTTTGCGTATATCTCTTAACGATGGAATTGGCCATGCGCCAGTCATCTGGCATTTGAGCCTCACATAAATTATAAAGTCCGTGAGATCTTTTATTGAGCAACAAGATGCTGGGTGTGAACAAAGCATGTCTTTTCACAGCAAAGCAAAATTTTTAACTTGGAAAAAAATTACTCACCCAGCTTGTCAATTACAAATTTCCCATTCATTTGTGTTCATCAGATGTAGCCTCCCTGAGTGTCAAAGACCAGGTATTGAATGAAGAGCTCCAGGAGCACCTTTGGTAACACAAAATATAGTAAGAGAAAGACCCTCCTCAATGAGCTTGGTGTCTAGTTGGGCTGACAGGACACATACATAAGACAGCCATTCAACTGCTTTCAGAAAACTAGGGAGAAGCAGAGAAGTCGCATGATAAAGGCAGAGAAGCAAAACCTTACCCAAATAAGCAGAGAGAGGATGCAATACTTTTGGGCAATGACAGCTGCAAATTTAGGCATGAGATTTTCAGTACTTCTTTCCTGCTTAATCAGTATCATCAGGCACCTCCTGGTGTGGGATAGGCCCTTAAACTGCCACTGCATCTTAGTCCTGATTAACTCACTCAGATTTCTGATCTTGCTCACCAAACTCTAAAACCAACTCCTATGCCTGTGCTCAGACTCTAGGGTTTGTTTTTTCACATCTGAACTATGGTGGTACCCTGCTTTGATTTTCACAAGGAACCCATTGATAAGGGTCTTTTAAGAGATGATCCATTCTGCTGTTTCCTGATCAATGCAAGTTTCCAAGTCCTTAACCCAGTCATGTGGGCAACGCTTCCTGGGAACCAGAAGTCACTCAGTAGAGGTGTAGAAACATGGCAAAATCAGCAGAGCTGAAGCGGCACAGAAAACATTCCTGGACAGGTCGGGGAGTATGAGAGCCCAGGAAGTAACCGCAGGCAGCCAGGTACACTGTGCTTTCTTCCAAAGAGAGGGGCTTTAGCAATAGGCATATGTGGATTCACATCCTGTGTCTACCACTTAATGGCTGTCTGATTTTGGACCCTTTCCGAGTATCAGTATTTTCACCCATAAAATGGGACTATCATAAAACATAACTCCCAATGTTATGAGGTCTGAATGAGCTACCTTTTATAAAATGTTTACCATTTTAACATACAGTAGTTTCTTTTCTGAAAACAAGAAAAAAATTGTATAAAGGAGTCAGCAATTGACCCCTAACCTCAAGGAAGAGCTGCAGAGAGAGGCTGAATCCACTTGGGAAGACTTGTCCACAATTAGTATACCAAAAATAGCAACAGATCCTTGAAGAAAATCACTAATATCAAGGAAAGATCATGAATTTTGGTTGTCAAAAATAATGGAAGAATCAGGTTCTCTGGTTAAATGGGTAGTCTGGTTAAGAGAGAGTCCTCTTCACATTGTTTTCCTACCATGGAAATTGAGTAAATATTTCTTGAATATACCATACAATAATATTATATATACCTTTATTATAAAGGTATATATTACTCTTGGGGGAAGGACAATTCAGATAATATTTCAGAATCCTTTAGTAGTTAGGAACCATACTTTGCATATTAGTCTTCACTGGGTGTAGTGGGATGAACTGTGTCCCCCCCAAAATATATATTCAAGTACTAACCGGATGTGAAGGCAATCTGGTTGTGACATCTGTCACCCCATGGATCGCCAGGGTGGATTCGGCTGATCCGGCTGGCTAGGCAGGTGTCCCTTTCCTCCCTCACTGCTCCATGTGTGTCCCTCCCGAAGCTGTGTGCTCAGTAGAAGAGGAGGACAATACCCAATAGAGGAGGACCGGTCTTCGGTCAAGGGTATATGACTAGCTTCACTCCTCTGCTAGAACCTCCAAACAAGCTCTCAAGTACTAACCTCCAATACCTGTGAATGTTGACCTTATTTGAAAATAGGATCTTTTAAGATGTAATTAGTTTGGATGATGTCATACTGGATTAGGGTGGGCCCTAAATCCAAGGAGAGGCCATACAGAGACACGAACACACACAGAGGAAGGCCATGTGACCATGGAGGCAGAGATTGGAATAAGGCAGCTTCGTGCTAAGAATACCAAGGATTGCCAGCAACCACTAGAAACTACAAAGCAGCAAGACAAGATTCTTCTCTAGAGCCCTTGGAGGGTACAGGGCCCTGCCAACATCTTGATTTCAGACTTTTAGCCTCCAGAATTGTGAGGGAATACATTTTTGTTGCTTTAAGTCACTAAGTTTGTGGTAATTGGTTATGACAGCCCTTGGAAAATTAATATATCAGGTAATACCTGAATGGAAGTTTTGATGTCCACATTTTATAACTTGCTTTCATAAATGTAGAATAGCTATATATTAAGGAGAGTTGTTCCTTAGTACACTTGGAAGCATACTCATTTGGTAATTATACAATTAAAAATAATGATATATTATTGAAGAATTATGTGTATATCAAATGGTAGTACATAGAATATGCAAAAGAATTCCTCATTAAACACTCGCATTCAGTGAAAACAGTTGTAAAACAATTCATCAGCAGAATTGCTTTACACAGAAAATTTTCAGGAGTAAAAGCAGCAGAGTAGTATCACCTCTTTTATTATTTCTCAGTCAACCACCTTTAAAAGTTCTGCCCTTTTCTTATTAAACTAGTGATTATTTGGACCTGCTAGAATTATCAAAATTAAATTCTGTTTTCAACAAAATGCTCTTTTTCTCTGTATGGCAAAAACTTAGCATAAAACTCTAAGCATGAGAAAGTTCGGGTTGCCTTTTATTTACAGTCTTTATCAAGCAAATAATATTCATATTTTGAATTATGCAAATAAGCATTTACATGATAAATCGTAATTGCTCTCAGACAGCTGTTTATAATTGGGTAAATGAGACACACTTTTAAATTGTCTAAATACATACTTACCCATGTTTACATATTTATACACTAGACTAACTATTCTCAATCAGCTGTTATCATCTATTGTGTCTTATACAGACCAAGGGAAAAGAAATTTGGAAAATAAACAGCAAAATCCCTTTTAACTTGCTCTGAGACCAGAAGGACTACCATTTCTTTCAAATAAAGGGTGAACTCTTTCAACACACCCCTTGCCCATGGCACTCCACAATACCTCTGGCAGGAAATGCTTTAATACCACTCCACTTGGGTGGGAAGTTAATCCTGGTCCATATCTTTATCTGATTAGCTGCAATGCGGCAAAGAAGAAACACGTCCCTTCTAAGGAGGCATTTTTACACTCAAAAAGCCCATTTGTCACATATTTTGCAATGTATTCTGTGCTAACCCCCAAAAATCAAGTTTTTCTTTCGAGAATACAGAAGAAATGCAGAGCACACAGTGCCTATCCTGGAGAGGCTTACAGTCTAATTAGGAAGATGGAATTAACACATTCAAAATGCTCAGAAGGCAATTAAGAGGAAAATCAGATGATTTTGACTATAAGAGCTAAAGGAACTTGGAAAACAAAATCATATGACCTTGATTTTGAGGATAGACTGGGAGCCAGCTGGCTTCTCCCTGCAGAATGGGGACTCTCCAGCCACTGTAGGGCTGGCACAGATGAGGAATGCAGGAGCCTGTCCCCCACCCACCACATTCATATCGTCTTCCAGGTAAATCCAGGGCCCTGATGTGACACAGCTTTCCTTTAACTTGCCATTCTCTTTTCCCTTTTCTCTATTTTCCTCAGTAGGTGAAGAATTGTACCTTAAAACAAACAAACAAACAAACAAACAAACAAAAACTCAACGCATTTTCCTTTGCTTTTCTAAGCAGTCAACATTTGCCTGTTTCTGGTCCTTTCCAGGCAAGTGCATTTGTTTCCAATTCGTCTAATTCTGTTCTTATGTGGTGTTTCACATGTGCTAAAGAGAGAGAACTTTTACTCCAAGATGCTCTGGCTGAATTGAGAGGATTCAAATGCTACTTCAGGAACTCACATGTTAGAAAGAATGAATCCTGAAGCACAGAGACTCCAGGGGAAAAAAACCTGAAGCAGCAACAGAGCCACCCAGGAATGAAAACATTAGGGCTTGGGAGCCTCTATTCTTCCATTAAAGTGAGATGAGAGCCTTTGCATTGCCAGCAGAGATTTGAGAGCCAGGAGAGCAAAGTAGGCCTGAGGCCAAAATCTGAAACTGGAGTGTCTAAGTAATGCTGCCGAGTTTAAAGACACCTTTTCTATAGGCAGCTTTCCCCTTACTCTGTTAGGAGAAGAAAGGTTATCCGGGGACTCATGGTGCAGGGTATGCTGAAGCAAAAAGAACCCTAGATTAGCAAAATCTGGGCTCCAAGTCAGGCTCTGTGAGATTCTGGGCAAGTCACCCAACCTCCCTCTGTGGCTCCATTTCTTCTGTGAAAGGAAGAGGTTGAACCAGATAAAGTTCTCTACAGCTCTGTCACTGATAATCCTAAAGTTATTATAGGTCAGCTCCAAGTTGGTTATATGGGGTAAAACTCAGCTGCTCCATAAGCATCTCACTTCTCCCAAGACACATTATTACTACAACAATTGCCACATATGAGTACCTACTAACTGTGGGCAAGCATCCCAAGCTCCCAAAACAAATATCTCATTAATCCTCACAATCCCTGTATGAATTTTTATTTCCATTTAGACATGTGGAAACTGTGGCTTGAAGAAATTACAAAACTTGATCAAGGTCATTTAGGTACTACTGGGAGAGCCAGACGACAAACCCAGATCTGGTTCTGTCTATTTGATCCCCAAATCTGGTGCTTGTTGGAAAGAAAAATCAGGTTGCTTGCTATAGGCTATGAACTATACTTGACTAGATCAGCCTCAGTACTAGCTTAGTGCCTGGTGCTCATGAGTCACTTACCATATATTTGTGGATTGTAATTTTCTCAAAATTCTGCCCCGTGAGAGACCTGCATGCTACTGACAATAAAGCGAGGTGTGTGGGCAGTCTTGTGTGGGGGGTGAAGGGGGTTGTACATTTTGCGTAATTCCATGACTCTAGTTAGTGATTAGTCACTCCCATGAACAGCCTTCCAGATCCACCAAGAGTGTGATCGCTGGCCACAGCAGCCAGAGTGCAGACCTCCTGACATTTTGGTCATACTTGGAAGAAGAAAACTGACTGTGGATACAGCATAGCTTGGAACAAGAATATGACCATTCCCCACCACCTCGGCTGTCTTCTGAGCAGAACTCTGGGTGGCTGGCCTGGCCCCCAGGCTCCAGGTCTCTGTCGGTCTCCAGAACTGACAAGAATCACCTTGGGTGGTCGCTCCCATGCCCATTGTGCACGTGCAGCTTTCTGCCTATTGACATTAAGGGATGTGCCCCCACCTTCCCTTTGTTCCATCCTCGATTTAAGACACATTTGTTCTCACTGGCTTTTAACTGATTTTCAATCTGTGTTCATTGCTGGGGTAAGTTAACTTTTAAAAAAATTCGATTTGCAAAGGGTTTCTGTGCTGCCCAATTTGCATTGTAACAGACTAAGCTGTTTGGAAACAAATACAACTTAAACCAGATGAAGCCACACTGCTAGTCACTGAGATGCTAAAAAACAAAAAACAAAACAAACAAAAAAACAAATCACAACAGGATCCCTACGTATCAGACTTTGTTCCCTACATGGACTTTTAAAATGTACAGGCCGTCAGGTCCCTTAATTGACATCTGAACAAACCACCAAGCCCTTTCTCCTCTACACAGGGTGGTGTGGTACTCCAGAGGTGATAAAACGGACTCCCTGCCACTTGCCTTCCCTTTACCATCCTCCAGCTGGTAAAAGTCCTGGCTGGCTGGAGATGGGGGATCCCTAAGCTGAGACAAGCACTCATTCTCTCGCTTTCTCCTCCCTTACTCCTTCCCTTCACCCAGTCCCACCCACCTCCTTTCAGTGCAAACTACCTCGATTCAGTTAGAGACCCTTGCAGGTTTCTCCCCTCATCCCCACCCCCATGCTAGGGATGCTGTTGTGATCAATCAGCTGCTGGGAGAATCAGGATCTCACCCTGACTTCCTTAGGATTTGAATAATAGAAAATTTCAATAACAGAAAAACACTGTAATTCATATAAAGAGATATTCATGTACTTTTTCTAATGGTCCTATAAAAGAGATGACTAAAACAATCCATGGAACTTGAGTAGTTTTTTTTTTTTTTTATTACAGAAAAAAACCAGAAGGCTAAATTCACCAGGGATGACCTGCTAATAATCTTGGATAACCCCTGCATCCTGGCATCTGAGCTTTCACAAAATTCATCATTATAAAATCATTTTAACAATACATAAGAAATAGGATGTCTAACTTTAGGTACATATTTATACCTTGGATTTTCCCCTTCTAAATTTGCCTTATAGCCCAGTCATTTTGTATAAGAAAAATTTTAAAAAGGAAGGTTTTGTTTTGGTTTTAAAGTAGTCAAACCCAAAGAAGCAACTACAATAGAATCTGTGACCATCTATTTCTTTCTCATACTACAAACTAACGGAACATATCCATACTTCCAGTGCCCAAGAAAAAAAAAAAACCTCAGTTTTCATTATGTATAAAAATGTGCACATCCTGATGGCATAGCCATCCAGGAATATATCAGTCGAGTTTATGTAAACTGACTTGACGTGAGGAGCTGCTAATGAAAATGAGCACTGGAAACACGCTGCTCATGGGTGGATGTGTCAAGCACAGATGGTCTTCACGGTGAGTTCATGTGAACCATGGACAGAGGAAAGCTGGAAACAGACTAGCTGGAAACCATGGGGCAGTAACCTGGGGTTGGTTATAAATTAAATGAGAGCTTGACAAAACATGGAATCCAAAAAATACAATGCAAGTTTTCTGAAGTGCTCTCTTGTTTCCTCAGGTTTGTGTTACAAAGCAAAATGTTACATTTTAAGAATAAGCCAAGGAAGCTCTAGGATGGAGCTTGTTGACAAAAGAAATGTGATCAGCAAAGAAAAAATTATGGGGCTTTCTTTTTTTTTTTTTGTCTCCATTAAAGGCCATACCCAATTAAAAAATACAAACATATATTAAGGATGAATTTCTTATCTTGGGGATACTGAAGCTATCATTTAAAAAAAAATCTACCTAAAGTATAGTTTTACTAAAGCTGTGTTAAACATGGCATATATATTTTTGTGTCAGAGATAATTTCCTTAGATAAAGTCATTTCTTAGTTGTTTCCTAACTTGAACAAGTTCAATTTATGGGTTTTAAGATTCAGACCAAGACAAATAGAACAGTAAATTTCTTAAGAAATTCTAAACGCCCTTCTTCGTACCCTGTCGCTAAACCTAGAATGCCCAGCGTGGAGCTTTGTCATTTATATATTTGTCTGATGGCTCCAGAAGTAGTTTCCATGGTAAGCTCCCTGTGCACAAGAAGCAGGGTGAGTGGAATGTCTCCTGCCAATGAAGAACTTTTCACTGACAGTGATAAAGGCCAGGAACCTCCTTCACACAAATGATTGAAAAACAGAACACGGAGGACATTTTTATTTTGTTTTGTTTCCTTTGTGTGGTATGTGACTTCAGTGCAAATACCCATTTAATCAAGAATACAAAGACAGCCACCTTTGCTGGTTAAGGGATTTCCAGAGGCTTCAGTAAACATATATAGTTCTTTTACTTTTTTGTGGGGAAATTCCTGCAAGTAGTCATTTCTTGCTCCTGTTGTGCATTTGTGCCACGTCTTGGAAGAGGGGAAAAGATTTTTCCAAAGGAAAATTTAAGACTAAACTAAATAGGATCTAGAAAAATTTGAAGTGTTTTTAAAAACTAATGCCTATCTACTGTCATAATTTTTAGAACTATAAAGACTTTGGGAAAGAATGTAAAAGCCACTATCAACTGGAACTTTTCCATCCATGCTTTTATCCTCTTTGAGTTGATGAGATCAAATTGAACCTGTAGCTTCTAAGCTAGCACATGCTGTCTTTCTCTTTCACTTTTAAATCATTCTTTTCTAATACCTTCTATTACAATGGACTCTCTAGCTCTTCTTTAGTCCTCTTCATCCTCCCCACTGATTTCTTCAATTCTAGGGATATCTCAGTCTGTCTTGCCTTCAAGTCTCTCTTTAAGTTTTCCATCTTCCAGATAATCTCTTGTGACTGAGACTGAGGTAAGTGTGAGTATACATTGTAAACATTCTCAAATGTGTAAAATATGAAGTGATATTTTTATTACTACTATCTTCAACATCAATAAGAGAACTGAACATCTGATGCTTTGGCCCTTTGAAAAACTGGAATCCCTGTCTTCACGGAATATTAACAAATACTTCTCCAGAATGATTGGTTTAGTGTTTTGTTTAAATGTCTGTCAAGTAAGGCAGAAATAATACCTCACTTTAATAATGGGATCCTTTTAGAATTCCAGAGATGATCTAACAACAAAGTAAAGGTATATTTTTAAAGACCCCATTATAATGCTTGGGCAATTTAAAAAATAGTAACTGGTTTGAACTGAAGTGTTGATGGTTGGTTATAAGCATGCACTATGGGTAGGCCTATGTGAGATACTGGGACTGAGATCACTGAATATGTTCCTGGGGTCAATCTACCCTGTCAGCGTCTACATGTAGCATTAAATGTGACTTAGGGCCTGGAACTTTATTATGTAAACATCAATAAGAACTCTGTGTTATAGAAACAACATCTATATCAGTTGAGCAAAGGAGTATAACACGGTACCTTAAAAAAAAAAAGCTTAGGCAAAAACAAGAGGTTCAGCTCCGGACAAATAAGATCTGACACCCCTCCTCCAAGGTGTGTTACTATTTTTATTCTGCTATATCATGCCAACACAGCTATCCTTATTATACCATTGTAAGCCATAAAGAAGACCAGAATATTTGATAAACTAAAAATTAAAAAGTTATTTGCTGGCTTTTTAGTGAATGGAAAGTATGGATATTTAATAAAATAAGTTTGTTTTTCAATTAATTGAACCATTTTACCCTCTATATATTTTTTCATGTACATAGTTAAACAACTAGATAAACATATTAGGAAAGATAAACTTTCCCTCTAGAGATCAAGAACAATAACAAAGTCAATGTAAAGTCATTATTTTAAGAGACTGAAGGTAGGATCATTCAAATCTTGTCATTTGGCATTAAACAATAAAATCTAAAGCCATTTCAAAAATGGACTACATTCCCAGCCTGAACACTGGACTGCTGTCAAGCAATTGATTATTAGCCATTAGAAGGGAATGTTTAAGTGCTCATGGCAACTAGTTTTCAGAAAGAAAGGCAAAGAGACCTGATTTTAAATGATGCCTTTTCCTTACATCCTATGACCAATCAAGATCATCCACTTCTTGGAAGTGTCAGAACCCCATTTTTATTCTCCTTTTGCTATCTTAACCAGAATAGTGATAAAGAGGGGAGAGCAGTTGCTATGAGGCAAAGAAAAATGTCCTGGCAGTTGAGGGCCCTCCATCTATCAAGGGGAATTTGCAGTGTTGCCTCTCTTCAATACTGTATAGATTTGCAGGATTTTGTGAAACACTTAACCAAAATGGAAGGATTTAAAAACGGAATGCAAGATATAGACACAATCGTTTTTTCAAAATCAAGATGCTTTAGTTTTATTTCAGAATTTTCTAGTCTTAAAATCTTAAGCATGCAGTAGTGATAATCATCTCTGGACAATACTTCTGAAAGGATCATAATTGTGGACCGCTTAAATATATATTACAGCTGCCTAAAGATTAAAAACTCTTACTGGAATTGAGATATATTATATCCAATTACAAGAAAACAAATACTTATCTAATTAAATAATAATATTCACATGCTATGTTAAGTTGCAAATAAGTTCAAGTGTCCAGAATACCAAATAATATATGAAAATCTGGAAATAATGTCCAGTTAAATGCTTACTTGTGATTCTAAGAATCTCTTGGGAATTGGAGGCAATTCGTATATATCTCCAATGTGTAAAAAACTTAAGATTAGCTTGACTGTCTTTTCCTATTGGCCCAGT
Source organism: Theropithecus gelada (assembly GCF_003255815.1). Lineage (NCBI taxonomy): Eukaryota > Metazoa > Chordata > Mammalia > Primates > Cercopithecidae > Theropithecus > Theropithecus gelada. The sequence continues at coordinate 37,625,166 of NC_037675.1, read as the reverse complement.
ATCGAAGTAATTTTCCCCTCCCATGTCTGTGAATTTATCTGATGTGAAAAGGCAATATAGAAAGTACCTTTCTCTAATTCTGGCTTTCCTGCATTTCTTCAGAAGGCACAGTTTATATGGAACAATTTCTTGGACTCCCCCGGTTCTAGCTCTCAGAGATAATTCGGCTAAATCCGCGGAGCAGAGTTGAGAGGAAGGTTGGCCTATGGCAGAGGCACTTAGGGCAGAGGAGGGAATCCAAGATGAAACAGGTAAGCTGCAGCCCTTTCTAGAACCAGGAGCTACAGGGTTTCCCTGGGACATCTAAAATGCAGACCAAGGCCCCAGAACACTGTTTCCCAAGACAGTGAACATGAAGCTAGAAGTAATATTTGGAGCGAATCCCAGAGCAAAGTCCTCCCCAGAGCACAAGCGCTAGATGGGGGGATGTATCTCTGCTTTGGGAGCCAAACACTAAGAGTAAAAGCAAATATTTGATGCTGAAGAGCTCTTAAGAGCTGAAGAGCGCCATTTACTTATTTCTACACGTCAGTGTGGGCTTAGGATGTTAAATAGATTAAAAGGCTAAGAGAGGTCAGTCATTCAAGGAAAGACTCTTCTTTTGCTTCTCCTGACTTGGTCCTTTTCCCTAAATTGTTATCTACCCCACCCTACTCCTGTGGAGGATCCTTGGGAAACTGGAAAGATGACACCTCCTCTCCTAGAACATCCTGGAGAAGGAGTCAGTCCTGGGGCTAAGAATTCAAGAACCTCAGGGAGGAGGGAGTCTAAATGTCCGGCTGGTAAATGCTACAATGAAGATATGTATAGAAAAATTCCTGAGATACGGAATCATAAAACTAGTAGGGTCCTTAGAAATTACCAAATATATTCTCCTATTCTCTTCTGCATCAGATGAATAAAAAAAAAAAAAAAAAAAGGAAGGAAGGAAGCTTAGAGAAATGAGGTGGTTAGAGATAGGTAGGGGCAGAGCAAGGATGCAAACCGATTTCCAGGCCAGAGCTCCTTCTACTTTACACAGTATCATAGTTCAACACCGAATTTGGGAATCAGTCATAACGCTTGCTTCCCCAGGACTGTCTTTGTCAGTGCCTCAGCTTCTCACTAGAGGGGTGGGCTGGCAGAGATTGCCAGGCCTCGGGCCCTGGCCAGAGATAAGTCCGCGAGGCCTGGAGCCAGTCTGCGACCTGCCCACTCTCCAGACGCCGAGGGCTCAGAAGCTGATGAGTGGTGCGCGGCGGCTTTCCGGACTCCACTGCCCCCTGCCCACTCCAGGCTCCCGCCCCGGCCCCGTCTGCAGAGAGGACAGCCAAGTCATTTCAGTTTAATCTTATTTAAAAAGATATAACTAATAAATCTATTGCCGGGGCCGCGGAAAGACGGCCAGCAGAGTCGATCGTGCTCCCAATCCCATTGAACCCCATTGAAAACCATGACAACACCGGACAAGCTCCGATTTATCCCGGCGCGCTGAAGCGCATTGTGAGCAGACGTCAATCACGTATTATTCCGGACTGAACAAATGCAAAATCTTGACTGGAACAAATGCTTCCAACAGGTCTGGGGCGTCGAGCTCCATTTCCCCTTTGTCCGCGGCCTAGCAGTTGGCCTGTATTGGGGTTGCCTCCGCCCGACCACCCAGCGCGCGGTGCAGCTCCGGGCACCTCCGGCACGCTTGATAGGGAGGCTGCTGGGGAGGGTGCGCGGGGCTTGGCAGGGGCGCGGCCGCCGTATCCAAGCCAGGTTCGAGTTCAGCCCGGGAGGAGTCAGGACTTCTGGTGCAGCCACCCAAGTACAGAGCCCTTGCTACAATTTAGCAATTAAATATCCAAACTATTAACTTCAGTAGGGGAGGCCTCTGAGAGGGCGTTCCTGAGCTGTAGACTGAAGCGCAGTCAGAGATAGGCCACGGGCCAACAAAATGTATCCACGCTGGCCGGTTCCCTGCGCCTCCTACATTGATCATTTTCTAGGGTGGAGCTGTGGAAACTAGAAGATCCCAGAGAAACCCATGGCCGGTGGTATTTTCTGACGGGTAGGCCCTGTCCTAATTCTCCCTATCGGTCCATTCCCGGACCAGGGCGGGCAGTCTCGTCAGGGTCTGCCACGCTGCGAGCGCGGAGCGCAGGCCATGGGCAGGCTCCTGGGCAAAGCCCAAAGCCCAAAACCCAGGCACTGAGACTGACGTTGAGGCTATGGGGCCAAGGCACGCCGGCGGCGCCAGATCATCTGGTGACTCCAAGCAGGCCTCAAAGCCCTCATAGGACGACCTGAGAAGCACCCCCGCCCGGGGGCTCTAGACCGGGCCTGGACCCAAATTTGTGGAGCTCGGCCTCCGAGCTCCGCGATCGGCAGCGGCTGGGCGAAGCTGGGCCAAAGAAACTGGCACTGTAGACCTAAGTAGCTTGGCTGCATGCCTCCTCTGTTTTGCCGGCCTGTGGAGACGCGGAGCTGGGGCTCCGAATGTTATCCCAACCCTTCCCCAGCACCTCTGAGGCTGTTGGGGGGATGCATGGGGTGATAGGAGGCTCCCAGCGGCCGTAAAAACCCCTGGGCCAACCAGGCTAATCTCTGCGTCCTCCTGAAACTTGTCATCCTGAATCTTAGAGGGGCCCAACCAAAAAGAGAAAGGGAGCGCGCCAGAGTTTAACGCCGCTTTGTAAATCACTTTCTGGATAATTGCGGGAAACTACCACTCCAGCAAACAAGCTCAAAGAATAAAGCAAACAGGGAATAAATTCCTGGGTGCTCATAAACCCACCCCTGTCGCCTCCACCCTTCCCGGCACTCCCGCGGGGCCTGGCCTCAAGTCAGCCCAGGAGGAGGAGGAGGAAGCCGGGGCTGGGTCAGGCGGGTGGTGGCCACCGCTCGCCACCCAAGATGTTATTCACTGGTAACAATCCCCATTATCTGTTCCCATTTTGGGCTAATCAGACAGAATCGCTAATGCCGAAGGCTGCTTCCTGCAGCCTCTGGGAGGTAACTGGGCGCCGAGGGGCGGGGTGCGGGGTGGGACGGGGGCGGAGGTGGCACCTTCCGGGCTCGCCCCGGCTCTGGTCCAGTGCTCATTCAGGTACTTAACACCCTGGAGACCCGGACCTCGGCTTTCAAAGCGGCCCGGGTGGGAAGAGCTGTTTATATAAACAGAGATTCCGCTGTAAATGCGCTAATATTCCGCTGCCAGCGCATGGCGAGCGCCTCCCACGCCCATCCGTAGGAGCGGCGTCTCTGCCGCCCCTCGGTTCCCAGCCTGCCCTGCCCCCGCCTCCTTCCCCTCCTCGGCCATGGCCACCTCTGGACGCCTGAGCTTCACCGTGCGCAGCCTTCTAGATTTACCCGAGCAGGACGCGCAAAACCTGCCGAGGCGGGAGCCAGAACCACGCGCCCCGCAGCCCGACCCCTGCGCGGCCTGGTTGGATTCGGAGCGCGGCCACTACCCCTGTGAGTGCGTGGTGGACGGCGGTGCGGGGTGGGAGGTAGGAGGCGTGGGGCAGCAGAATCAAGGGCCCGGCCCACGCGGGGCCGGAAAGCCGAAATCCCAGCCCAGGTCTGAATTTCCTCAGTCTTGGAAACGGAAGCCCTATCCTCGAACCCCTAACGCATTCGTCCCAGTCGGCACATCCTAAGAGCAGATCCCTGCCTGGCACTAGTGCCCCGAGATTTGGGGTGTCTGTGTCTGGCGATTTCTAGGGGTCGGAATAATTGAATATTTAAAACACGCCGCCCCCTGCCGCCCCCCGCCCCGCTCCCGCTCCCATGCCCGAAAACACGGCCACGATCTCCAGGCCTCCGTCTGGGATTGCCAGTGTTGGCGAGTTTACCCCCACCCCCTTCCCACTCAGGGCTCCGCAAACCTCGGCACACTGCAGTGCAGTCGACCTGGAGGAGGCCCGCGCTGGTGACCCAGCTTGTGATAAACAGGTCGGCCAGCGCAACTACCGGTGCGGACGTGTTAAGAGGGCCCCGGGGTGGGTTTCTTCGGGGCACGATCTCAGGCCCGCTGATGACTGCTGTGGTATGAATGAGGTCACCGCATTCGGAGAGGTGGATGTCCAGCTGTGGACTCAGGAAACGTCCTCATCCCGAAAGTCTCGTGCTAGTGGGCGTGCCCTCCAGCCGGTGCCTCCACGCTCTCGCCAGAAGGGCAGCAGGCCCTCGGAGGGTCCGGCATCTCACCCACCCGTGTCTCCTTTGCCGTCCCTAGCCTCGGACGAGAGCAGCCTGGAGACCAGCCCGCCAGACTCGTCGCAGCGGCCGTCCGTTATGCCCGCGTCTCCGGGCTCGGACGCCGAGAAAAGGAAGAAGCGGCGGGTGCTATTCTCCAAGGCGCAGACGCTGGAGTTGGAGCGGCGCTTCCGGCAGCAGCGGTACCTGTCTGCGCCCGAGCGCGAGCAGCTGGCTAGTGTGCTGCGCCTCACGCCCACGCAGGTCAAGATCTGGTTCCAGAACCATCGCTACAAGCTGAAGCGCGCGCGCGCGCCGGGGGCCGCGGAGTCGCCCGACCTGGCAGCATCCGCCGAGCTGCACGCTGCGCCAGGCCTGCTGCGTCGCGTGGTGGTGCCGGTGCTTGTTCGCGACGGGCAGCCGTGCGGCGGCGGCGAGGCTGGCACTGCCGCGGCCCAGGACAAGTGCGGCGCTCCTCCAGCCGCCGCCTGCCCTCTGCCGGGCTACCCTGCCTTTGGTCCCGGTTCGGCGCTTGGCCTCTTTCCAGCCTACCAGCACTTAGCGCCCCCCGCCCTGGTCTCCTGGAACTGGTGAGGCCGCTGGGGGGGGCACCTGGGGCTACCCTGGACTTTGGAGCGCGCTCTGCGGTTGGAGCAGGGCCAGAGCCGAACACCTGGAACTCTCTCCGGCCGCCTCTCGGCAGCCCCATCTCCTTGGGCGCCTGGGTCCCCTGGCGCGCCCTCACCAGCCATCGCGCAAGCACACACGGGGGACGTGTGCCAGAGCCCCCTCCCTCACCTTCCCTCCACCGCCAGCCCCAGAGTTAGATTTTATGCTTGGGCCTTATTTGTATATTTTAAATAGCGATTTGTATGGGAAGCAAGTTATTTTTTAAAAAATAGAGTATTTTTCCTCGTAGTTAGAGAATAAAATGCGTAGGGTTGGGTCCCCTGCGCGCCTGCCGGGAACGTAGGCGGGAGCCGTGCCCTCCAGACCAGTGTTCGCATCGCTCGCTCGCCCCTTGACTGGCTAAGTGGGGCCCAGTCCCAGTTGGATCGAAGCGCGGATTGCAGTCCCCACACGGCTTTAAGGAAGATACCTGGGGGATGGAGGGGTGGTGGTGTCAGGGTTGGGCGCGGGAAGAAAAAGGAGAGGAGGAAGCTGAGGCAACTTTGGGATTCTTGTCAGCGGAAGGCGTCTCTGGCGTCTCTGGCCCCAGAGTGACTCCGAGGCTCCGCTGGGCTCCCAGAGCTGCTGGTGTTTCAAATACCGAAAAGTCAACCCTGCGGACCACGACAGGGCAAAAGGAGTTTCTCCAGAGATGAACCGGCTAGGCCAGACGCCGGGCGCGCTGCACCGGAACAGCCCAGGCCTGGCCGCAAGCTGTTTCCAGAGTGCAGGGGCCAAGTGCTCCAGGACCCTTTGAAAAGTGCCTGGGGACCTGAAGAGCACCGGGGAACTTGTAACCCCTAGTTAAGCCTGCAAGTGCCTAATGTAGCTGTGATTTCCTGTCTCCTCATGGCGCAGACCAGGATCCGCTGGTCGGCCTCACTTCACCCCCCTTCAGCCCCGCCAGTGCACACTAGCACCCCGTGGGTTTGTAACTGCCCCCCTAGGGCCTCCTGTGCAAGCAGTCACTTTCTCACAGAAGCGACGACCTCGCTCCCAGGCACTCACTGCTGGGAGATGCGCCAGAGGAGAGCAGTTGGGGCATCAAGTGCGGGGAAGGGAGCCAAGGGCCCTTATGAAGTCTGTAAGGAGGAGGCATGGGCCTGTTAGGGGCTCTAGCTTTCTTGTCCAAGGAAGAAGAAGGGGAGGATGAAGGGTGGCTGAGGCAGTGTTATCACCTGGGATTTTGGGGGGTGGAGAAAGAGAGGAGGAAAGAGGGGGAAGGGAGTGGGGTGTTTGGGGCTCAGCTGCCGGCCACCTTGCCTTCCATATGGATGCGGTTATCTTAGAAGAATCTCGATCCTTAAACCTCTTTTTGTCTTGGGAACTGAAAAGGGCATTGTCAGGCCTGAAAAGGACCTAGACAAAATCCGCACTGTTTGGATTCAGGACTCTGTTTAATCAGTCCCTAGTGACAATGTAGTGGGTGTTAGCCAGGACAATAGTATCTTTTTAAACCTTGTGGCCTTCAGGAAGACAAAGGGCTTGAATTTTATGGGCTTACAACTTCAATTAGAACAGTGCCAGTGTGCATGGGAGATTATCAAATTTGTATCATAAAACCCCTTTCTAATAAATGATTGTTGGGGAGGGAGCCTGAACATTGTAAGACAGATATTAGGACCTGCCAGGGGGCTTCCCAGTTAGCTCCAGCACAGCAGATGTGAAAGAAAAGGAGGTAATGATTTCTGAAGAAGGCTGGTGTTGGGACTGGCCTCTGGTCAGCTGGCTAGGTGCTGGGATCTTCCATGCTCTTCCTGCATAGTGGTATTTTCTCCAAGAAGTGGGGTAAACATTGGTAGCTTGTTTTCTACTATTGGTGGTGACAAAGACCACCAGAATATTCTTAGGGAGAAACTGAAAAATCACTACCTGTCCAATTCCTTGACTTTTCCTAGAGCTCCAGAGAAAGTAGGTCTTGGAGTGTGCAGTGGAGAAGGCCTATTACATAGGAGGCCCGCAGGACAAAGGGATTTAGACTGTGGAGAAGGCCTCTTTCCAGGAGGCTCTTTGGGAGAGCACAGCTTTAGTCAAATTCATCCTGGTCCTAAATGGTCAGCAGAGGTCTAACCAAGAAGCCACATTCAGCTGCTTGCCAGTGGGGTGGTCAGAGCCCCAGCAAGATGCCCACCCAGGAGCCAGCTTGCTTGCTGGGCAAGAGGAGGACAGCAGTTTCCTGTGACAGAAGCACTGGCAGCCATAAGGTATAAACTGTGGCCCATTTCCTTTCTCTCCTTTTCCTTTAGGCTGATAAGGTCCTTCCTTTGAAGAGGAAAAAACCTTAGGGGAAAGTTTAAATAGCACTCTGATCACCAGCAATCCGTTTCAGAGACCTAGGCTGTCCGATTTTTGGGGGATTTTTTTTTTTTCTGTTCACGAGATAAGCTGGAAAAGATAAATGTCAATCCACTTTGTGGTCTAAAGATCAATCCTTACAATTTCTGACAAAAGCTGAACCCAAGGCCTCTCTACCAGCCACTGTGAGAACAATTACGATCTCCCATCTGGATGAAAGTACTTCAACCTGTCACCCACCACCAACATCACAAGGCAGACTCACACTCAGCAAACCTTTATTGAAACTTGCTGTGTTGCAGGTATTTTTTAAGGTACTTTCACAGTTGATCTCACAGAAACCTTACACTGTATACATAATACCCCCATTTTATAGATAAGAAACTGCGGCTTGGGGAGCTGCGGCTTAAGGTGCAGACATGGCCAAGTCCAGGAACCACACCACACACAACCAGTCCTGAAAATGGCACAGAAATGGTATCAAGAAACCCCGATCACAAAGATACAAATCTCTTAAGGGGATGGACCCTAAGTTCCTGAGGAACATGCGCTTTGCCAAGAAGCGCAACAAGAAGGGCCTAAAGAAGATGCAGGCCAACAATGCCACGGCTGTGAGTGTATGTGCCGAGGCTATCAAGGCCCTCGTAGAGCCCAAGGAGGTTAACCCCAAGATCCCAAAGGGTGTCATCCGCAAGCTTGAATGACTTGCCTACATTGCCCACCCCAAGCTTGGGAAGCATGCCTGTGCTCGCATTGCCAAGGCACTCAAGCTGTGTCAGCCAAAGGCCAAGGCAAAGGATCAAACCAAGATCCAGGCTGCAGCTCCTGCTTCAGTTCCAGCTCAGGCTCCCAAAGGTGCCCAGGCCCCTACAAAGGCTTTAGATATCTCTGTCTGCCAGCGTGAGGACAGAAGGACTGGTGTGACACACCCCTCCTCCCGGGCTGCCGTCTGCATGGGGCTGCGGTCCTCCTGTGCTATTTGTACAAATAAAACTGAGGCAGGAAAAAAAAGAAGGAAAGAAAGAAAGAAAATGAGGCTCAATGGGTGGAGCTAAGTGGCTTGCCCAAAGCAGTTATAAACCTCAAGGAATGTTACCGTTGTTGTCCTCAGCTTAACCCATATTTAGTCACCCTACAAGCTGCCCTTGAGAACAATTATAATCTGGAGGTAATTATTATATATATATAATATATATAATCACACACACACACATATACACACACAGAGACACACACACACATACATATATATCTCTCTCTCACACAACCCTTATAAGCTCTCTTATGGATAGTCTGAAAGGATGAGAAAACACACTTAAAAGTACTAAAAGTACTAGTCCTCTACACAGCTCAGGACCACTCACAGAGGCTGGCCACATATCACAGTAGTTGCTAGTATGTACAGATGTTCTCTGTGTATCAGGCAATATTCTAAGACCTTTACCTCATATTAACTCATTCAGTTTCCACAACTCCACCAGATACTACTACTACCACTATACAAGTGGGAAAATTGAAGACCAAAAAGGTTAGAAGAAACTTGTCCAAGGTCATACGGCTGGTAAGTGACATAGAGGATCTGAACCCAAGCAGTCTAGTTCCAGATCTTACACCTTTGGCCACATGGTGGGAATTATTTCCCCTTCTTTGTTTTATTTCCCCCAGCTGACAGTTCTGGTTACCTTCCTCACAGATGCATCTCTAAAGACATGTTCTTTAGCATCTCTATGTCTCTCTGTCTTTCTCTCTCCCCCTATCTACCAGACCTCCAGTTTTTGGACACAGCTTCTGTGGTTCTGCTAAGTCTTTGTGAGCGTTCTTGTCCAGCTGTCAGTGAAACACAGCTCTTGTCTGCAGCTCACAATATTCTCCTTAACTATCATTCCACCATTCTTCTTCCAGAAAAACACCTGCTGCTGCTGCCTTGACACCAGTTGTCCATTCGGTGTTCGGTAGAGTCGCTGCTGACTCTGATATGCTCTCCTAAGCTCTTCCCCAATCCCGGGCCCAGGTCCCTGTGGAGCTTGATGGCTTTCGCTTTTCTAACCCACTTGCCAGTCATCTTTTTCCTCCCCAGGTCTCCAGTTTTATCTTTATTATTAAACATCATCCTCTTCACATTTTCTCTCTCTTCTTCCATTGTAAACATTTTCACTTCATCTCACTTAAGTTTCTTGCAGGCGGAGATTGCAATTTTCACTTCAATTTTCTTTCCTCATTGTTCAATGGATCTTACATCTCAGTACATCTCTTATCTGACCAATTTAGCACTTTAGTATCTTAAATAATGTGCTCCTGATGGGTTAGAAGGAAGTTATTTGGGCCCAGGTTAACCTATACTTTCCCTTCTAACAATGGTATTTAGACATTTATTATTCTCTTGCCTTGTTGACACCATTAATTTCTCTCTCTCTCTCTCTCTTCACTACCTTTAAAACATTTTTGACTCATGAATGAAATGCCCAGGCAGAATAGTTGTGGGCTTAGCATGGCTGAATATTTTGTTAAACACGTTTATCTGTGCTGGGTGTTATCAGTTAACCAGCCTAAGCAGGTTATCTGTAAACATGAACAATAGTCAGGAGGGTTTTCTGAATGCTGAGAAAGTACTGTCCCTACCCCAGGGCAAGGTGATTTCTGTGACTGTGATTCAAAATCTGCATGAGAAATTGTATCCCTTCGGGTCACTAATCATTTTTCCAAGCCATGACTCATCATTTTTCCAAGCCGTGCTGTGGGAGGGGGTTTACTAAATAGCATCTTAATTACTTTCAGAATTCCAATTCTGTACCTGTTTATTTCCCTCCGCCTCCCTTTCCCCCGTAACTAAAGGTGTACGGTATTTTCCTTTCGTCTTTTCACCCACTACTCATGTTACTCAGTCTATAAGTTCAACAAAGAATTGAACAGTATTCCTTTGATGCTGAGCCATAGAGTGGTGACTTAACTTTAGAGAAAAACCAGGAAGAATTGCTTAGGCTATTAAACAGTTGAGTTCTGCTTCAACCCCAGGTTTTTTCCTTATCTCCCTCAAATTCTCAAGCACAGAGATTCTCATTTTTTCCAACCACGTCCAATGGAGAGTTTTATTATTTATCCAGGAAAGTAACATTATCACATATTAGAGGTAGACATCATTTCTCTTCAATAGCCTGCCCTATGGACTAATAAAAAACTTCTAGGTCTTTACTGAGGTCATGTAATTTCAAAATCTGCAATAGTTTCACAGAGCTTCTATGAGTAGGGTGTTATGGAAGAAATCTCTGAGGGGATTTTGGTCATGCTTTATTTCCTCCTGTATTCCGACTGGGTGGTCCTTTATGAGTCAACAGGTTTTCAAATGCTTTACCCTAGCTTAAAGCTCTGAATTGGACTGTCCTTTTCTCTACTCCCAATACCAACTGCATTCTCTCTCTCTCTTTTTTCCTAGGGACTGGAAAGGCTATTTGGCAGAATTCACTAGGAAGGGAATGGAGTCTGTTTGCAAATTAGAGACAAAAGTGTCCAGAAAAAAATTCATGAAAAGAGTTCTTGAATCTCTCACCTGAGGTATCTTCCTCCTGTTATATCTTACTCCTCTGGCTTTGCTAAAGGATTGTGTATTAAGTAGCTATTCCTGCAACCCTAAAGAAGTTATCAGCTTTGGTTTAAATGATCCCTTTGTAGATAAATTCTCAACTAGAGCCAACCCCAATTCATCATAACATGTCAGGGTCAGTGGCAATCAGATAAGCATCAGTACAATGGCAAGAATGCATTTTTACAACAAAATTGAAATGCAGAGTAAGAAACCCAAATCATCAGGAAAAGAGAAAGAAACCTGGTATGGTGAGTAAAGAAAGAACTGCTTTTCTGGGGCACTGTTTTTACTGCCTCATCACACTGGTAGATTTAGTCATCTGTCTGACCAAGTGTTCAATTGTGCTCCTGATTCACTGAGAGAATGTTTCATATTTAACTCAAGTTAAAATGTCGGGAAAGGGGAGGATTTTCTTATTTCTCATTTGTGGATGGACAATTATCTTAAATAAGGCCTGTCAATTTACCAATTTGTGCTGCATGGGAGCAGAGAGAACTAACAAAATAAAATAGATCTCCCAGAATTTTGATGTTCAGGAGACACTACAAGAATCCCCCCTCTCCTCACTGAGCTTGTTGCTGATTAAGAGAAAAATGAATATATTCTCAAATAGCACAGATATGCGCAGCAACTGGAGGACCTAATTCCACAATTGCTTTTTAATTATATAAATATACTATGCATGAATATACCACACATATAAGTTGGTATGAAACAGATTTTGGAAATGTTGGGTTCTTTTAATAAGAAAGAAAAACTCTGATTTATAATCCCACTTACCAAACCCATATAGGATGAATATTTTCTTTGTAAGATAATATGGAAAGCACAGAAATGTGTAAATAAGCTGTGCTCTTAAATCTATCTGTTTTCATAATGACATTCACTCTCTCATTAGTAGAATAGTAGTGTAATGAATAGGAGACCCAGGTAAACTATTAAAACGTAAGAGAGGAAATCTCATTTGTCTCACTGTAAACTATAACCCCAAAGACAAATTACTGAGACCATATTGACTTGGTGGAAAGAACAATTCTCCCTTTATTCTTGCTTCCTTGTCTCTGCAGCCTCTGATTGTTCTCCTCTACCAAGAATCATGCACTGGAAACCACAACCATTTCTGCCATTAACAAGGTTAAAGCTAGACTATGGAGAAGGTCATAAGGATATAGACAGAAGGAACTGGCTACTTGTTTCTCTCTTGGCAGGACGTGTGAGTTTGGGCAGGGCTATAAGGTTTCCAGGGAAGCTCTATCTCACCAACTCTGGTAAATCATGAACTTCTGAAAGCACCACTACCTAAAGCTTGTGCCAATTAAGCCTTAGAACATATGTGAATTATTCATTCTAAACTGATTTCAGAATGTTTAGTTGCCTTCAATCCTTCTGAAAAGGCACCATTGCAGTTTGTGTAGTATTAACTTTCTCCAACCATTGTCACCATATGATATCTCAGTCAACTGATCTGCAGCTACAAAGGAGGACCTAGAACTCTAACTTCTTAGCAATTAATGATGCTGTGAGGCCACAGGCAGATGAGTAAATTTTCTGATCTTACTTACTCAGACTTGATAGACGGCAAGCAAACAATTTCTGTGAAGATGGGATCATAGCTCATTGTTTGCAAAGCAAAGGAAGGAAACAACAAAGTGCAAAGGCAACCTACAGGATGGGAGAAAATATTTGCACACTCTGTATGTGATATGGGATTAATATCCCAAATATATAAATAACTTACACATCTTAATAGCTAAAAAAAAAATTAAAAATGGGCAAAAAACCTGAATAGATATTTCTCAAAAAAAGGACATACAGATGGCCAAAAGATATATGGAAAGGTGCTCAATATCAATGATTGTCAGAGAAATTCAAACAAAAACCACAAAGAGATATCACCTCATGCCTATTAGGATGGCTGTTAGCAAAAAGTCAAGCAATAAGTGTAGGCTAGGATGGAAAGAAAAGGGAATCCTAGTGCACTCTTGGTGGGAATGTGAATTGCTGTGGCCATTAAGAACAGTATGAAGGTGTCTCAAAAATTAAAAATAGAACTACTATATGATCAGCAATCACACTACTGGGTATACATCCAAAGGAAATGAAATCAGTATCTTGAAAAGACATCATCTGTACCTTCATGTTCATTGCATCATTATTCATAATAGCTAAGAGGCGGCAAAAACAACCTATGAATGGATGAAGGAAATGTAATATTTTTAATGGAATATTATTTCACCACAAAAGAAGGAAATTCTGCCATGTGGGACAACATGGATGAAACTGAATAACATTATGCTAAGTAAAATATTCCAGGCAGAGAAAGACAAATACTGTATGACCTCACTTATATGTGGAATCTAAAAGCATCTCAAACTCATAGAAACAGAGTAGAAGGGCAAAGATGGGGACTATGGAGAAATGTTGGTAAAAGGCCACAAACTTTCAGTTACAAGATAAACAAGTTCTAAGATACAGCATGGGTGGTGATGGGTATGTAAATTAATTTGACTGTGTTAATCTGTATACAGTGTACCCATATCAAATCTTCACATTGTACACCTTGGATATATACAATTTATATTTGTCAATTAAATGAAAGAAAGTAGCTCATCATTTCATATTAAAAAGAAAGCCAAAATGTCTACCAAAAAAATTCAAATTAACTCTCTTAATCATTCTGCTGACCCTTAACCTTATGAACATAGCTATTTATGGCTGCTCTATCCAGCTCATACTTTCTCATAACCTCATGGCTCTTGTTTAAGACTTTCCTTCATCCTGTTTCCAGGAGGTCCTCACCAAGACCTCCTCGATTCCCACGTTTCATTACACGCTGATGACTTTGGAACCCTCAGGTCATCTCAGGGAAGTCTACTGTGCTTTCATCATCCAGTCATCACACATTTGCCCTGGAACTTTTTTTAGACTATACATTTTGCTAGAAAATGTTCACCTCTATAAGTCACCAGACTCTTTTCTTCAAGTGGCTTCAATTTCAGAACTTCTACTTTGTCTATAAAGCTTTCCCTAACGAATTGAAAGAGAAGTAAAGAATTCTTTTAGGTCTATCCAGTCTAAAGCTGCACCAAATTCAAAACTCTTTCACTCCAAAGGCAGTGTGATAGAGTGGATAGAGCATGGACTTGGGTATTAATGAAGCCTTGATTCTGAAATAAAAAATTTAATGTTGGCTGTCACACTGATTGTGTGCAATTACTTTTAGTCTCAGTGTCTTCGACCTTCATCTAGAGATAATGTCATCTACCACATATGGTTAATACTCATATTAAATGCATGTATAGTATCTGATACTTGACACTGAATAAATGTAGCCCCCATTCCATTCTATAGAATGTGTGTCTTTTACATATATCCAATATAATATTCAATTTGTTTACTTGATTACAGAGTCAGCCTGGACTAGGTTTTGCAGAAACATACAACCCTAATACAACAGTGGTTTAACTACAAAGGTTTGTTTCTTATTTATGTTACATGTCCCTGCAGCCTTGCTCCATTTCGTTTTTATTCTAGGAACTGAACAGAAAGAGCAATTATTTATATAGGACATTTCAGTCTTATGGCAGAAAGGAAAGAGAACATGGCAGAACCATGAGATGGCTGTTAAAGCTTTTGATTGAAAAGGGCATGTATCACTTCTCACATTTCATTGGCTAAAGCAAAGCCACATGATCAAACTTGAGATTAACATGACAGGAAAGGGCATTACAGATAAGATTTTGGAAAATAATACACTCTATGACATTTGTATATTTCTTAAATATATAATTTATAACCAAATATTATGCATGCTTGCAATGTTAATTATCTTCTAAACTTCCAGAAGAAGAACTATGGCAATGTGATATTTCACACTATAAAGCATATACTATATGCATGATATACTTTACACTATAGACTCCAGAAGAATTCAGGAACTATGTCTTTTCCCACTACTTTGAGCAACGCCTACGCCACAGGCTCTTGGTGACATTTGGGAGAGTGTTCATCACTCAATTTTACAGGCAGGTCGAATGGCTCCAGAACACAGTCATTAGGAATGAGGAAAGGCACTGTGTTTATCTGCTTAATTTGAGGGCTGTTCCTGTGGAGATTATTCTATCATGACTCATATGTAGGATGATAAAAACCACTGCAAGGATACAATTGCATTCTCATTTATTTTATTACTTAATCATTCTAGGCAGTGGACTTATGATATGGGTATCAGAACAATGCAAGGACAAACAACAGTAATTCAAAATAACAGCAGATAAATTTGTCAGTCTAGCTTCCAGATAAATCCACAGCATAGCCTGGTATATTACCTGACAGAGATGAACACACAACCACAGAAAACTTGTTTTTAATTTAGGCCCACAATTTTTTTTTTTTTTTTTTTGAGATGGAGTCTCACTCTACTGCCCAGGCTGGAGTGCAGTGGTGCCATCTTGGTTCGCTACAACCTCCGCCTCCCGGGTTCAAGCGATTCTCCTTCCCCAGCCTTCCGAGTAACTGAGACTACAGGCGTATGCCACCATACCCAGCTAATTTTTGTATTTTTAGTAGAGACAGTGTTTCACTATATTGACCAGGCTGGTCTCAAACTCCTGACCGCGTGATTTGCCCGCCTTGCCCTCTCAAAGTGCTGGGATTACAAGCATAAGGCACTGTGTCCAGTCTTAGGCCCACAATTATTTTTTAACCAATTGTCAATTGATGAATATTTATATAATTGTATTTTATATAATTTTTATTGTTATATAAAACACTGAAAGGAACATTCTTATAGGTGTTGAACATCTGCATCAATATGTCTTAAGTATAAATTTCTAAATGTGGATTGTTGGCTGAAGTGGTGTATATCTCTTTAGGGCTTTTGATTCCAAACCATTGGTCCTTCCATCTTTCACTATCTCCCAATCCTCTGATGCTGTCACTTCCCACCTTACCCAAGTTAAGTTTCACAACAAATCATTATTACTCCCTTGCACATACCTTCAACCCCCATCCCCCCTCATTTTATTACACTTGTGACAAAATTTAACTCTTGTTAAATCTAACTCTCATCTACTCTGTACCTGCACTCAGCTACTCTCCAATGTCCCTCTCCAACATGTCTATTAAGCTTGATCATGTGGCTTTGCTTTAGCCAATGAAATGTGAGAAGTGAGACACCCTTTGCATTCAGAAGCTTTAACAGCCATCTTGTGGTTCTGCCACGATCTCTTTCCTCTCTGCCACAAGATGGAAATGTCCTATATGGGGAATTGTTCCTTCTCTTTCGGTCCCAGAATGAAATGTATAATAAGTAAACATCTAGCTGTAAAAGAAACTTCCCAACTATTTTTCAAATTGGCTGTACCATATTGCACCTGCAGCCAGGCAGCTGGAGAAAAACGCACGACCATATTGACTGGTCTCATGTTAAAGTTATGAACACCAACTTCAAATGAGTCCTTAATGTTGGCAGGTCATCATGCTAGTTGTTTTGAGACCACTCATTCTCCCACTATTATTCTTGACTATTTCACACGATTTTATTTTTCTCAATTGCCTCCTCTCCCATCTTTGCATTCAGGTTTCTACCTCACTGTGAAAACTGAGGCAACCAGAAGAGAGAATGCTCAAGGCTCCTCCCACCACATTACTGTTTTCATGGCAAGTGTTCCATTACACTCTGTCTTCCCAGCTGTTACCATAGATGAGTGGTCCCTGCTCCTGGCTACTCCAAGGATATCACTCTAGCAATGGTGCTCTCTTGCTTCTTTATTATCATTTTTCCTCTACTGCCTCATTCCTATGAGCATACAAACATGCTGCCATTCCCCCATCTTAAAAATAAAACTATTTTCTCTTGACCCTCCTTCCTCTGCCAACTATCATCCCCTTAGCAAAACTCTTTAAATTATTTTGTCTATACTCAGTCTTCAATTTCTCCCTTCCATTTTTTAAATATAGTCATCATTGAGGTAGAGCTTGCACATAATAAAATTCACTGGTTTGATGCATTTTGCAAATGTAAACAGTCACGTAACAACCACAACAATTAAGATAGAAACACTGACATCACCCCTGGAAACTTCCCACATGCCATTTGTAGTCAGTTTTCTCCCCAAGCCCCCAGGCTCTAATGACCACTGATCTACTTTCCATAACTATAGTTTTGCCCTTTCTATAGTTTTATAAAAATGGAATCATAAAGTATGTAGCCTTTTTGTCAGACTTCTTTCACTTAGCATAATACTTTGTGATTCATTCTTGTGGTTCTTTATTCCTTGTAATTGCTGAATATTATTTTACTATATTGCCAGTACCATGATTTGTTTATTAATTCACCAGTTGATGAGCATCTGAGTTGTTACC
This sequence comes from Theropithecus gelada, assembly GCF_003255815.1. Classification (NCBI taxonomy): domain Eukaryota; kingdom Metazoa; phylum Chordata; class Mammalia; order Primates; family Cercopithecidae; genus Theropithecus; species Theropithecus gelada. The sequence continues at coordinate 37,608,092 of NC_037675.1, read as the reverse complement.
AGTTTTGGGCTCTCATGAATAAAGCTGCTATGAACATTCATAAGCAAATCTTTGTGTGTACATATGTCTTCATTTCCCTTAGGTAAATACTTAACAAATGCAATTGCCAGGTCATATAATAAAGTATATGTTTAACTGTAAAAGAAACCCCCAAACTGTATTCCAAATTGTTTGTTTCATTCTGCAATTTCAATTACAACTAGAGAGCTCTAGTTATTCTATGTCTTCAACAACACTGGAATTATCAGTCTGTTAAAGTTTTAGTGGTGTTAGTTGTAGAAGTATCTTATGATCCTTTTAATTTGCATTAATCTAATGACTAATAATGTCAAGTATCTTTTCATGTGCTTATTTGCCATCATATATGTTATTTGGTGAAATGCCTCTTCAAATCCTTTGCCCATTTTAAAAAAAACAAACAGGTTGTTTGTCTTTGTGTTATTGAGTTATGAGTACTTTATGTATTCTGGATAGAAATTCTCTATTCTATCAGATATGAGTTTTGCAAGTATTTTTCTCTGAGTCAGTGACTTGCATTTTAAAATGTTGATGAAATCCAATTTATTATTTCTCTTCTTGATTCAAGTTTATTATGCTCTGAGAAATCTTTATGAACCTAAGATCATGAAGATTTTTTTTCTAGAAGCTTTATACTTTTACTTCTTATGTTTAAGTCTATGATCCATTTAAAGTTAAACCTTGTTGGGAGATAAGGATTCATTTTTTTAATCTAGATATCTAGTTGCCTTACCAGTATAAGAATTTCCTCATATTTTGCATTTCCAACTGTTACCATAGATGAACGATCCCAGTCCATTATTAAAGATTATCCTTTCCTTTTGAATTATCTCAGTACCTTTGTTAAACATCAGCTGATTATATAGGTAGGTCTATTACTGGACCCTCTATTCTCTTCCATTGATGTATATTTCTATACTTGCACCAATACCACACTCTTTCGATTACTGTAGTTTTACAGTATGTCATGCAATCAGGTAATGTGAACCCTGAAACATTGTGTTTTTTTCTCAAAATTGTTTTGACTATTCTAAATAATTTGCATTTTCTTTTTTTAATTTTTTTTTCTATTTTTAATTATACTTTAAGTTCCAGGGTACATGTGCACAACGTGTAGCTTTGTTACATATGTATACATGTGCCATGTTGGTGTGCTGCACCCATTAACTCGTCATTTACATTAGGTATATCTCCTAATGCTATCCCTCCCCTTCCTGCCACCCCATGGCAGGCCCCAGTGTGTGATGTTCCCCACCCTGTGTCCAAGTGTTCTCATTGTTCAATTCCCACCTATGAGTGAGAACATGCAGTGTTTGGTTTTCTGTCCTTGCGATAGTTTGCTCAGAATGATAGTTTCCAGTTTCATCCATGTCCCTACAAAGGACATGAACTCATCCTTTTTATGGCTGCATAGTATTCCATAGTGTATTTGTGCTGCGTTTTTTTAATCCAGTCTATCATTGATGGATATTTGGGTTGGTTCCAAGTCTTTGCTATTGTGAATAGTAATTTGCATTTTCAAATACATTTAAGAATAAGCTTGTCAATTTGTATTTTTTTCAAGCTGGTGAGGATTTTAATTGGGATTACTCTGAATGTATAGACCAATTTAGGAAGAATTGGGATCTCAATAACACTGAGTATTCCAATCCATCAATATAATATATCTTTCCATTTATTTAAGTATTTTTCTCAATAATGTTTATAGTTTTCATTGTACAAGTATTGCACATACTTTGTTAAATGTATCCCTCACCACTTTACGGTTTTGTCTTCTCTCTCTCTCTCTTTTTTTTTTTTTTTGACGGAGTCTTGCTGTGTTGCCAGACTGGAGTGCAGTGGCTTGATCTTGGCTCACTACAACCTCCGCCTCCCGGGTTCAAGTGATTCTCCTGCCTCAGCCTCCCGAGTAGCTGGGACTACAGGTGCACGCCACCATGTCCAGCTAATTTTTCTTTTTTTTTGGTATTTTTAGTAGAGATGAGATTTCACCATGTTGGCCAGGATGGTCTCAATCTCTTGACCTTGTGATCCGCCCACCTTTGCCTCCCAAGGTGCTGAGATTACAGGCGTGAGCCACTGTGCCTGGCCATCACTTTGTGTTTTTGGCGTTTTTATAATGGTGTTAAAAAATTTAATTTCTAATTTTCATTACTGGTATATAAAATACAATTAGGTGTTGTATATTGATTTTGCATATTGCAACCTTGCTGAATTTACTTATTATTTCTCTTAATTTTATATATATACCTTAGGATATTCTGTTGTCTGCAAATAATGGCAGTTTTACTTCTTTTCTTCTGTATGCCTTTTATTTTTATTTATGCATTATTGCATTGCCTACAACCTCTACTGCAATATTAAGCAAAAGGACTGAAATGGAATCCTTGCCTTGTTTCTGATTTTAGGGGGAATGCAGTGAGTCTTTCATCAATAAATATGATGTTACCTGTAAGATTTATTTTTTTAAATTTTTTTGAGACAGGGTCTTGCTGTGTCACTCAAAGTGGAGTGCAGTGGCGTAATCACTGCGGAGTGCAGCCTCAACTTCCTGGGCTCAAGTGATCCTCCCACCTCAGCCTCCCAAGTAGCTGGGATCACAGGCACATGCCACCATGCCTGGCTAATATTTTTATTTTTTGTAGAGATGGAGTCTCACTATGTTGCCCAGGCTGGTCTTAAACTCCTGGACCCAAACAATCTTCCCACCTTGGCCTCCCAAAGTGCTGGGATTACAGGCATGAGCAATCATGCCTGGCCAAGATTTTTTTATGCCCTTTATAAAGTTGAGAAAGTTCTCCTGTATTCCCAGATGGCTGTGAAAAAATGTTGTATTTTCTTATATGATTTTTCTGCATCGACTGATACAATTCTTATTTTAGTCTATTAACGTGATGGATTACATTGACTTTTTCTGTTTTTATAAAAATATTGTGGTATAAGAACTTAAATTTTTTTCTGATTTTTGAATGTTAAACCAACTTCACATTCCTGGTATAAATCCTAACTTTACTGTGATTTTTTAAAAAAATATATATGTTGCTGGATTCAATTTTCTCAAAGGTTTATAAAGGAGTTTTGCATATATTCCTGAGGGATACTGGTCTGCAGGGTTTTCGTTTTTATTTTTTAAAATATCTTTATCTGGTTTTTGCCAGGCATTGTGGCTCACGCCTGTAATTCCAGCACTTTGGGAGGCCGAGGCAGGCGAATCACTTGTGGCCAGGAGTTTGAGACCAGCCTGGCAACAGAGAAAAACCCTGTTTCTACTGAAAATACAAAAATTAGCTTGGCATGCTGGCGCGCACCTGTAATCCCAGCTGCTGGGGAGGCTGAGACATGAGAAGCGCTTGAACCTGGGAGGCAGAAATTGCAGTGAGCTGAGATTGCGCTGTTGTATTCCAGCCTGGGCAACAGAATGAGACGATGTCTCAAAAAATAACTAAATAAAATAGAATAAAATATCTTTATCTGGTTTTGGTACTGGGATTAATGCTTGCCTCATAAAATGACTTGGAAATTCTTCCTTCCTCTTCTACTTTCTCAAAAAGTTTTAGTAGAGTTGGTACCATTTCTTCTCTGTTTAGTTCTGTTGACCAGTATTTTCTTTGTGGGAAGGTGTTAAACTATGAATTCAACCTCTTTAATAGATATAGAACTATTCAGGTTATGCATATCTGCTTGAGTAAGACTGGTAGTTTGTGTGTTTAAAGCAATTTTTTCATTAAAACTAAGTTATGACTATATTGGCATACATTTTTTCATAACATTCCCTTATTATCCTTAAAATATCTTAGGATCCATGTGAACCCCCCCTTTTTATTTCTCACATTCATAATTTTTGCCTTGTCTCTTTTTCTCTTGTTATTTTTCATCTTTTTGATAACAGCTATCCTACCAGGTGTGAGGTAATATCTCATGTGATTTTTTTTAAGATAGAGACTTGCTGTGTCATCTAGGCTGGAGTGCAGTGGCATAATCATAGCTCAATGCAGCCTTAAATTCCTGGGCTCAAGTGATCCTCCCACCTCAGTCTCCTGAGTAGCTAAAATACAGGTACATGCCACAATACCTGGCTAATTTTAAAATCTTTTGTAGAGACGAGGCACTGTGTCACCCAGGCTAGTTTCAAACTCCTGGCTGGCCTCAGGTGATTCCCCCTGCCTTGGCTTCCCACAGTGCTAGGATTATAGGCATGAGCCACTATGCTTAGTCCCTTATTGTGATTTTGTTTTGCATTTCCCTAATGATTTTATCTGCACTTTTGGTTTACTAGCTATACTTGTTTTGTTTTTCAAAAAATTAATAGCTGTTCTAGGGTTTACAGTATACATCTTTAACTTATCACAGTCTACTTTCAAAAAATATTACACCGTTTCATGTATAGTTTAAGAACCTTACAAAGGCATCCTTCCAAATTCCCCCTCATTCCTTTGTTCTATTGTTCTCAGATATTTTGCTTCTATGTATGCTGTGAACCTTATAATACAGAGTTGTTAGTTTTGCTTATAGTCAATTACCTTTTAAAGAAATTTTCTAAATAAGAAAAAAACTTTTCTATATATTCACATGTTTACCATTTCTGGCACTTATTTCTTTGTGTAGATCCAGGAATCCTTTATTTCTTGTCGTACAGGGCTACTAGCAATTAACTTTCTAAGCTTTTGTTATCATTGTTCTTCTTTTTAAAAAAATTGTGGTAAGAGCACTTAACATAAGATCTACCCTCTTAACAAACTTTTAAGTGTACGATACAGTATCATTAACTATAGATTGGACAATAGATTTATAGAACTTAATCATCTTACAGAACTGAAATTTTATAATTGTCGAATAGCAACTCCTCCCCTCTTGTTGGTCTTAAAATGGTTTTCTTTCACCTTGATTTTTGAAAGATATTTTCATGGGTGTAGTATTCTGGGCCAACAGCTTATTTTTTTTTATTTTTCCGTCAGCACTTTAAAGATGTTCTGTTGTCTTCTGACCTGTGTGGTTTCCGGTAAGTCAGCTGTCATTTTTTATCTTTGTTTCTCTTTATGTAGTGTATCTCTTTCCCCTGACTGCTTTAAAAATGTTTTCTCATTATTAATGGATTTCAACAATTTGATTATGATGTGCCTAAAGAGGTTTAATTTATATTTATTCCGCTTGGGGTTTTTGGATCTATGTGTTTTTAAAATTTCAACAAATTTGGATTTGGGAGGCCATTATTTCTTCAATTACATTTTATGTCCACTTCTCTTCCTCAAGTGTTCTCTCCTTCTAGGACTCCAGTTAAATGAATATTAGACACTTTGATTAGTCCCACAACTCACTAAGATTTTGTGCCATTTTTTTCAGTATCATTTTCTCTTTGCGTTTCATGTTGGTTAGTTTCTATTGCGTTGTCTTCAAGTTCAGTTGTCTGTCCTGGTATGGCATTTTTTACCTCTAGAAGTTTTATTTGGCTCTTTTTAAATTTTCCAGTTTTCTCCTCATCAAGTTTATGTTTCCCTTTACATATTGACCATATTTATAAGATCTGTGGTACTCGTTTTAAGGTTCTTGTCTATGAATTCCATGATGTATGTCTTTTCTGGGTCGTTTCTGTTAATTGCTTTTTATTCTGGTTATAGGTAATAGTTTTCTGCATCTTTAAAGGCCTGGTAATTTTTAATTGGATACAGAATTGTGAATTTTGCTTTCTTTGCTGCTGGCTTTATTGTATTCCTTTAAAGATTGTAGAGTTTTGTTTGTTTGTTTTTTGTTTTTCCTGGAATCCAGTTAAGGTACTTAGGTATCATTTAAGGCTGGATTCTAAGCTTTTCTTTTTTTTTCTTTTAGAGTGCGTCCAGAGAAACCTTTATTTTGGGACTAATTGAGTTCCATCATTAGGCATGAGCCTTCCGGGGATGCTAACTAATGTATGGAGTCTCTTTATTTCGGTTAGTGGGAACATGAATGCCTTCTGATTCTGTGTGTTCTTCAGAATTGTTCTGGAAAGTCTTGTCCCAGCCTGGGGGTGTTTTCTGTTATGTATGTTCAGATTAATACTCAAAGTCCCAAAGGGACTCCTCTTCAGGTCTTCAGAGCTTTTTCTGTGTGCAACACTCTTTTTTGGTACTCTGCCTTCTAAATTCTAGCCATTTTGGTATCCTCAGACCTGATCTTGATCTCTTTAGCTCAGCAGGCATGTCAGGTTCTTTATGTTCCCCTCCCTGCACTGCAGCTGAACACTGGCTCTCAGTAGTAAGCTAGGACATCCTAAAGTGCATCTCATTTGTTTTCCTTCTCTCAGTGATCAGTTCTATGCTGCCTATTGTCCAATGTCTGAAAACCATTATTTCATCTATTTTTATCAAGCTTTAGAGTTATTTATAATTGAAGAGCAATTCTTACTACTGCTAATTCTCCTTGGTCAAAGGAGAAGTCCCTCAGTTAGATTTTGCCCCACCATTCTGCTGAAACTCTTTCATGAAGGCCACCAATGATCTCCAGATTGCTAAATCTAATATTGCCTGTATTTAAGATTCACAAAAGACAGTTAACTCTCCTTCAGAATTCATAAAACTACTACAGATGGCAGAAGTAGAATGACGTGTAAGAGCACTGAGTAAACCTATTTCGCACTTTATTTTTATTTTGTTTTATTTTTTATTTTGGACACCTCAAGACCGTTGAGTACTGCTTAGCACTTTAAATAAAATTAGTCATGAATTCTTAAAAGTTTCATAGACAGTGTGGGGCTTACCTAGGTGAAATGCATTTGTTTGGAAATGCGCCTGGAATATTGTTTTTATTCAGGTATGGTGAGGCCAGCACATGAGGAGACAGTTGCCACTGAAAAGGTAGTTTGTTTCTCACAGTTCTCAGGAAGGGGAGGCTTGCAGTACCACACAGGGACACATAGGTTTCGAAATGTGGATCAGATTGGAGGCGGAAAGAGAAAAGGGAAAGCACAGGTAGAAGCTTTGATTGTGGTTGTCATGGGAAAGGACGGGAGAGAAAGGGGAAGGAGTCAAGCAGGGGTAGGATTCGATGGTTTGAATAATTTCTATGGGCTCTGGGTTATTGGGGTGGTCCTCAGTTGTCCACTGCATGGCCCTGGAGTGATTAGAGCAGAGGAATATTGCCTTCTGAAGTGTAAAAACCAGCTAGAGATGGTTTGAAGTAAGAGTTCTGGACTGGTGAGTTTGCATACGAAAGGCATGCTCACAGGCAAGTCGTTTGCTATCTCAGAAATTAATTATCCCTGGGAGGGGCAGGTCCCAAGTTGTCAAAGCATCATAAAATGCAGAAAAAAAAACCATGACTAATACACAACTATAACAAACTGACCAACCTCCCAGAGACTTGTCTTCATCAGGGAATGAGAGATGGGAGACAAAATGATACCTGGAGGGCTTGGTCCAGTCATGAGTCCAGAGACCAGGACCCAGAGCTGCTGTAGTGAATGGGCCACTGTGTTCTCACAGCTGGGTCTCTATAGTCTTCTTGCTGCTGGTTTTACTTTTCCTCTTCACACTGTAGTCATGGTAATGTTTATGATGCATGTCTGATCATGTTGCTCATCTGCTTACACTCTGCAGTGGCTCCCCATTATTCACAGAATCAAGCTGAAACTTCCTAACATGGGATTCAGCTAATACTTAGTCTCATTTCTTGCCATAAGTCACCCCCCCCATGCCCTATATGCACCAAATCCTGTCCCCCACCAAACACACAATGTAATCAGCTATACTGAATTTCCCCCAGTTCTTTAAAAACATCAGTCTCCTTTTCTTTCTTCACACTTTTCCCCTTTTGTTCTAACTTCGAAGAATCCTTCAGAAATTGACTCAAGCATATCCTCCTCAGAGAGGTTTTTCTTGACTGTCCTCCAATCCAGGCTGGCTCAGGGGACCCACTCAATCTTCACACAGCACTCTGCTTCCCAATCATGGCTCTAACCACACTTCCATAATTGCCTATTTACTTCTGTCACTTGCCATGACGACAGCGCCCATATAAGTTGTGTTCACCTCTGTATTTGCAGCACCTAGTACAGTGCATGGCTCATGGCATTCTTTCAGGAAACATATCTAGAATGCATGTAAATGAATGAAGTAGCAATGCTATAGGACTAGGCCTGGGTGAGATTTAGGTGTTCCCAGAAGGGGCCTGAGTTGTCATTGATCTGAGAAGTGTGTCAGGCTTCTAACTCTTTCTTCTGGGATAACTGCGGTTGGGTTTAGGTTGGGGAGGTCATAAACCATTACTGACACTGAATTAGAACCAAACTGGTCTCCAGGGAAGAGAGAAGAGGAGATATAGCATTTTGTTGGGAAATTTGTCCTCAGTAAGTTCACTCTGGGTCATTTAGTTCTTTATGCCCAAACAAGTTAATACACCCATCAGTAACAGTGAGTGCTCTGATCTTAAATTTGTTTAAAATCAGGGCAGGGATGACTATGTATAACAAAAGAAAATGAGTCATAAGAAATGCAGTGTTATGAAGAAAAAATAGGCCAGGTGTGGTGGCTCATACCTGTAATCCCAGAACTTTGGGAGGCTGAGGCGGGCAGATCATGAGGTCAGGAGATTGAGACCATCCTGGCCAACATGGTGAAATCCCATCTCTACTAAAAATACAAAAATTAGCTGGACGTAGTGGCACATGCCTGTAATCCCAGCTACTCAGGAGGCTGAGACAGGAGAATCTCTTGAACCAGGGAGTCGGATGTTGCAGTGAGCCAAGATAGTGCCACTGCACTCCAACCTGGTGACAGAGCGAGACTCCATCTCAAAAAGAAAAAAAAAAAAAAAAAGTGCAATAACACTTTATAAACTTTGTGATATTTATTTTCAATTTCAGCATTGAACAGAGGTGATAAATATTACATGTCCATTTTTCTGACCTATAGCTTAAGCCATCTTTTCCAAAGAAAGAATGAAATTTTAAAAAATTTGAGAAAGAAATCTCCAAATGCTAAAGAAACCTCTATATAGGAAAGGAAGTTACTCACACATCTACAAAGGAACAAGAGATGGGAAAGAAGCTATGGAGGTGCTGAATAGCTTTAGTACATTTTGATTGAGGTCTAGACTAGAGAAACTAGCCTAAAATTACAGTAGAACATATTAGATTAGACAGCAGAGGAAGAGATCAAGAGATCCAACTCTCTCTCTCGCTCTCTGTCTCTCTCTCTCTCTCACAAACACACACACACTCTCACACACACACCCCTCACACACATTAGCAGATTGTTGTATACTGAGTTTGTTTAAAAGACAGGGGTATATCCAGGCTACTATTTCCAAGGCAACTTTAAACATCAAGTAACAGGTGTTTTTCTTCCTCTAGTAGTTCCTTTTGTCAAAGGAGGGGACTCTACACTTTTAGATTTCCCTTGTTTGGAACCTTGTCAGCATTGCCTTGCCCATTTCAAGAAAATGTTTTCAGAAATTGTGAACACCACTGATAACATCAGCTCTCTCATCAGAAAAGCAAAAAGCAATCAAGCTGGTATGCATGCACTCTGGGTGGTGTATGGGGGTGGTCTCTGGGAATGGTAGGCCTCTTCCTTGTTATTATGTGTTACTAACCAGAATTTGGGAAATATATTTGACTATAAATTCTTGATATCAAATCTGCCAGCACCAGCCAGAGACAGGACTAATAGATGTCAAGATAAAGGCAGATTTAAGTGACTGTAGTTTAGGCAAGCACTTGCTGAAAGTTAGGGCAGGGGTCCCCAACCCCCAGGCCCCAGACCAGAACCAGTCCATGGTCTGTTAGGAACCGGGCTGCACAGCAGGAGGTGAGCAGCGGGAAGGTGAGTAAGTGAAGCTTCATTGGTATTTACAGCTGCTCCCCATGACTGGCATTACCGCCTGAGCTCCACCTCCTGTCAGATAAGCAGCAGCAATTTGATTCTCACAGGAGCATGAATCCTACTGTGAACTGTGCATGTGAGGGATATAGGTTGTGTGCTCCTTATGAGAATAGAATGTCTGATGATCTGTCAGTCACTGTCTCCCATCACCCCCAGATGGGATCATCTAGCTGCAGAAAACAATCTCAGGGCTCCCACTGGTTCTACATTATGGTGAGTTGTATAATTATTTCATTATATACTACAATGTAATAATAATAGAAATAAAGTGCACAATAAATGTAATGTGCTTGAATCATAGTGAAACCACCACTACTACTTACCCTCCCCCACCCAAGTCCATGGAAATATTATCTTCTATGAAACTAGTCCCTGGTGCCAAAAAGGTTGGTGGCTGCTAAATTAGAGGGTTACTAGGGAAGGTTAGGCAAGGATTTGTGCATTTTAGATAGTTGGATGAGAAAACCAGTTGGTAAAGTCCTTTTCAAATCTAAGATGCTGTGATGCTATTATTTATTACTCTCTGTGTGTGTGTGTGTGTGTGTGTGTGTGTGTGTGTGTGTACAGGGCACAGTGTGTGGAAAGTGCCAGCTGCAGCTGTTTATTACTCTGAAAATGGCTTCTCTTCTCTGTGCTGTGGCTTTCCACACCACAAACTCTCCACTAACACAGCATCTGTAGCTGCAAGGAGGGTTTTATAGCCTGCCCTGACATTTTTGTTGCTGATGCTGTGTAGTATGGGCTGGGAGTGGGGCGGAGGGGAAAGGAGAAGTGTTCTAGCTGGGAGCACCCTCCGGGCATGGAACACAGGTCCTACCTGGAAAGGTCTAAGATTCTCTGATCTGTCCTCCTACGGTGTATTAAGCACCACAGCCGCGGAGATCAGAATTTTACTGTTTAACTATTTGATGCTGGTTTTCTTGCAGCCTACCCTGTATCTCCAGTTTTAGTTCGTATTATTATAAGTTTTTCTGCCTACTCCCTGCATCTCTAGAACTTACATTTCTCTCTGGCTCTTGGCCTGTACTACGATATGAATTTTCACATTTGTTTTTCCCTCTACGTGTGTTAGCAAAATTGAAGTTTGAATAAAAGTGTTGCCAAATGATAAAATGTATGGTGGTCAAATATTTATCTATAAGTCCTTTCCTCTATTAAAAAGCTCAATTCGTGATTATTGTAGAAAGCTGGAAGCATAAAACAGTCAAATAACCAGTTGTTTGAAAAGCTAAGGGAAAGCCAGTTGCATTTTGCTGGTGGCAAAATGGAAGGTGCACTGATTCTGGAATAAGAAAACGGGTTCAAACAGAGGTTCTGCAGTTGCCTGGCTTCGTGGTCTATAACATGTCAGTAAAAATTGAGGCAAAAATTAAGTGCCTTACTCTGAAAAGGCATGCATGTGGGAGGGCCTACACAAAGTAGCCATCCAATAAGGGTTAAGAGACTTGCACTGAATAATCAGAAAATGGGCGATTAGAGTTTTTAACATGCCTGCACATTTTCTCTCCGTTCTGACCCCACTTCATGACATACAGCAAATCTTAAAAACAGAGAAAAGCAAAAGAAGTAAAGGGAAAAAGAATATATTGATCTGATATTGCTTTAAGGCCTTTAGAATAGTGATACTTTATATCAAAAGATTGAACCATTTTAAACACTTCATTCCCTCCATGCACTGTGCCTCCACCCCTAGAGGGCAGCATGCCCTCAAAGAAATTCACCCAGGGCCCAATTAGAATCCATCTAAATGGCCAATTACCTTCAATTGAATTATTTCTCATCGACCTTAAAAATAACCCTTGAAACTCATTAGGCACACTATCCAGAATTTAAGGGAGTGTTACCTGCACTTTCTAATGACTCCCTCAGAAGCATGTTGTATCGAGACCATCAAATAAATAAAGTGCCCAGGAAATTAAGAAACCTGGTGACCAGAGGTCACCTTTGTGGAAGAACCTCTACTCAGGAGGAAGCCCCTGCTGGTTTCTCAGATGAAGCTGCTCCTTCAAAAGTGATTTCCTGCCATAACCTCTCCTCTTCCGACTCTCCTCAGAGCTCAGAGTGACAAGGTGAGAGCTAGAGGTCCTTGCTCTTCCTCATCCCACCCACCTGCCTCCTTCACTTCCCGTCATTCCTGGCCCTGGCCCGTTAGGTTAAGGGTGCTTAAGGCACTTTTGAGCCTGGGCTCTTACCCAGTGTTCTTTTGTTTCTAGAATGAACTTTCACTTACCCTCACTAACACCTTCATCACTGACTCATACATAATGGAGAAAACACAGGCCTCACCCACGTCCAGACCCCAAATCCTCCCAATGATATGATGAGGCCCACTGCACACACGCTTCACAGGCTCTCCAGCCCAGCATCTCTCAAGCTTTTTGGGCACATAGCACTGGTGTTTTACACCCGAGTCTTCATGCCGCCTCCTCAGTGTCTTTCTGTCTTCAGGAGCTCTGAGTTGCAATCCAGGCCCAGCTGCTAATCAGAGCCTTGTGGTTCTACTATGCAAAATGAAAGAGGATGCCAGCTGCCTTCACCCAAGTTCTAGAGAGGCAGATAGGGATTACCAGTCACTTTGATGCCACAGTCATCTTGGAGAAAAGATAACACAATTTCTACTATTCACAGAGACACACCAGTGAGGTTTCTATACTCAATCTGGTTTGATTTTTGGATTTCTGGTGACTTTTTCTCAAAAAACATGGGGTTTGGGTGGATAAGACAGTTTTCATCTATGTATGGGATGTTGTCAAAACAGGACACTAGAGTTGTTTTTGTTTTAATGAAAAATAACACTTCCAATATTGAAAGGCAGTATCCATTAATTCAATCGAACATTATTTCATAAGCAAATATGTTTGAAAAAATTAGCAAGTAAATGCATAAATAAATTACCTCCATTGAAAGCTGATACTGGCAGATATGATAACATGTTTCCTGCTAACTAGTTTACATTTCTTTTGAAGTGAATTTCTGGCTGACAGTGTTCATGTCACAGATGGTATCCTCACCTGCTTCATTAAGGCCTGTTTAGAATACAGTTCTAATGTAGGTTTTATTCCATGTAAAGCCACCTAGAGATAATTTTAAATGATGATATCGACTAACAAACACGTAATCAAGAAGCTCTTAAAATTTTATTAAAATTCAGGTCTTTCACCATTAGCAAACCTGCTTCATTAACATATTAATAGATAATGTTCCTGCTCATAATTAGCGTGTATTTTCTTTGCATCATTGTAGTTGAAAGAATTCAGGTGGGGTTTGGTAGAAAAGTTTTTTTTATTTCTGCCAACAAAGCACCTGGGAGAATAACTGAAGCTCCTGACCACCATTTCCATTTTAATCATCCGCTTCCTCCCTCCCACAGTGTTTCTCTCCTTAAGCTCAGTTTTATTTATTTTCCCCATATTCAGCCCTCTGTGAATTATAGACATGTTAAGCCATGGACTACATGCAGGTGAACAAGGATTTAGCCCACTTACTGAAGGATGAGTGCTAACTGCAAGAGAAACTCCAGGTATAAAAATATTTTCATCCAGAGGTTGAGAAAAGCTGGAATCTGAAAACTGAAAATAAGCTCATCTTTTTCTTTAAAATAATTAAAAATCCTACTTGTTCTATGAGAGTGTATAGAATATAGAATACAGTCCATGTCATGTTTTTATGAAAAGAGTGATGTCCATTTCAAGGAATGATGTCTTACAGAGAGGAATAATTGAGGAATCTGCCTAGGGAGGCTTTTGTTTTTGTTTTTGAAGTGACCACAAAATTAGAGTGTCTATAACTGAGGTCTTTGGAATAAAGCTACAGTGTTATTTTGAAACATTCTCACTGCAGTGATATACTACTGGTAACTTGTTAGCAATAAAGAATGGAATTGGTACTATCTCTTAAGATGAAAATCTCAAATAAAAAGGAAAATAATATTTATACTAAAAATAGCAATTATCTTCTAATATGGTCTAAACCACCAGCCAATTTTGTTGACCACTGCCATTTTGAAGCAACACAATTCTGTGACTTTAGAGCACAGCTTGACATGAGGCAGAAGCCTCCCGCATGGTCTAGCATATTGGAACCTCTTGGGTGGGTCAGAGACTAGTTTTACTTGCCAGGAGTACCCACAACAGTCCTGCTGCACTGTGGGTATGGGTTCAAGTGTTTGAGGTCTTAGAGAACATCTAATTGCCCACTCATTATATTCAGGAGCAAATGCAGGCCCAGAGAAGTCCAACAACATTCTCTAGAGCTCTCCGTTTGTTAGGCGTACAGTTGAGGATGGCATTAAGGCCTTCTGCTTTTTTTTTAAACCGTATCTCTTTCTTAAAATTTGCCAGCCCTGATTTTCTCAATAAGAGAAGAATTGAAATTATATCTATGAATTATTAAAATATAATGACACAACTTGCTGGTTGTGAGGGGGAGAATAAGCTGAGTATAATCACAAAGAACACTGTCATCGTCCACCCAGGATACCACCTGGATAAAGGGAGGATTCAGTTACAGTACAGGAGAGATACTGCCTCTTTGTCCTTTTAATACTGTGACCCCGAACTGCTATTTCTACATTTGTGAGTTAACAGAATTTAGTATAACATATCCACTTGAACTTTTTGCAGTGGTAGAAATGTTAGATATCCATATTAGCCAATACTGGAGCCACTAGCCACATGTGGCTATTGAGCATTTAAAATGTGGCTAGGGCAGCCAAAGAACTAAATTTTTAATTTTATTTAATCTTAGCTAATTTACATTTAGATAGATGCACGGGGCTGGTGGCTATTCTATTGGACCGCACAGATTCAGCATATCCTAGTGGAAGAGCTATTATAAATTCAGATAATGTCAGTGAGCTAGAGACCTCTGGTGGAGGGGACTGTTACCTGCAAGATGCTGAGCACAACTTTTTTTTTTTTTAATTTCAGGATTGGTCACATATTTTAATACCAACACCACTGTTTAATGTAACATGCAAATTCTCTAAGTAGTAAGGGATGGAATCACAAAGAATGCAGAGACTAACTATTATATTGATTAATATTTGCTGTGGTGATACCAAGTTTCTGTTACGAGGCTTATTAACAGGACCCTAGAAGGATAGTTTAACTTGAAGGATACTTGTATTGTGGTTCTATGGCATAAGAAACAGAAGGTCCCAGGTCCCCAGGCAGATCTAGAAGCATTCTTTGTGATGGGAGATGGTCTCAAGCTGTATCATTTAAGAGGTGATATAGCTTGGCGGAAGTCTGCACTAAATTCAAGACAATGGCTGTTTGAGCATGTTGCTAGAAAACAAATGCCAGTGCTGTTTCCACCTCCTTGCCGACACACAACCACACACGGTTGCCTCCATAAAGCTAAGGTAGCCTGTTGCTCTTAAGGTAGGTTAAAAACAGAGATTTGGGGCCTTTTTACCCCTCTTAAATAGCTCTCCGTACAATGGAGTTCACCGATGTATTGGGTTCCTTTCTGATCCTGCTATTTTCCACATCACTTGTTATACTCTCCAGGAAATTCGAGGGCTCCTTTTTCCCTCTCTGGTAATTCTTACTTCTTCTCATATTTATCTTTGCTTGGCCTCAGTCCTGCTTCCAGGACTGAAAGCTACAAAAGTGCCTAAGACAGAGATTGCTAGCTGGCTTTAATAGTTGTCAAAAGTAATAGAACTAATTTTTTTTTAGCTAGCATTTTCTAGGCATTTTCTAAATGTAAACTAGTTAAAATAATGCTCAATATATGCTGGTTATTATTATTCATGAGAATTAGAAATATGCAGCCAAGTTCATCATTTATGGCTTTTGAATTTCTGGCTTATGTAAGTTCCCCCTACCTTAAAGGGATCCAAATGTCTTCCTAAATACCCGTGGATGGTTTGACTACACATTTAGAAAATCAGTGAGACTCTGTTAAATATGATTGGAATTAATAACTTAAATTGGAAAAGTAGCTAGATATAAAATTTTAAAGAAAATATAGTAATCAGCCAGGCACGGTGGCTCTTGCCTATAAATCCCAGCACTTTGGGCGGCCAAGATGGGAGGATTGCTTGAAGTCAGGAGTTTGAGACCGGCCTGGGCAACATAGTAAGATATTGTCTCTACAAAACTTTTTAAAAAAAAAATTAGTTGGATATAGTGGTGCACACCTGTAGTCCCCAGCTACTTAGGAGGCTGAGGTGGGAGGATCCCTCAAACCCAGGAGGTTCCCTCAAACCCAGGAGGTTGAGGCTGCTGTGAGGAGTAACCACACTACTGTAATCCAGCCTGGGCCACAGAGCGAGACCCTGTCTCACAGCCAGATTTACTGGTTGTGTGATCTTGGGCAAGTTACTCAGCCTTTCTGACTGTGGTCTCTTCCTTTATAAAATGTATATAATAGCAGTCACCTCAAAGAACTATATGAGAATCACATAAGACAGCACATAAGCCACCAGGCAGTTCGGAGAGTCTCAGAACTAATCATGGTACATGCCATGATTAACAGTAAAACAAAATGGATGATGTTACAAGGCAGTTAGAAATAACACTGAATCAGGCACCAATATTTGGATTAGAACCAAACTTATTACTTACTAACCTTAACCTTAAAACATATACACGGCCAGGCGTGGTGGCTCACGCCTATAATCCCAGCACTTTGGGAGGCCGAGGCAGGTGGATCACCTGAGGTCAGCAGTACGAGATCAGCCTGGCCAACATGGTGAAATGCTGCCTCTACTAAAAATACCAAAAAAAAATTAGCGGGGCATGGTGTCGGGTGCCTGTAATCCCAGTTACTCAGGAGGCTGAGGCGGGAGAATTGCTTGAACCCAGGAGGCAGAGGTTGCAGTGAACCAAGATCATGCCATTGCACTCCAGCCTGGGTGACAAGAACAAAACTCTGTCTCAAAAACAACAACAACAAACCATAAACACAACAACTCTTATTTTTAGTTTCCTCATCTATAAAATGGAAATATTTATCCCTGTGTGTACTTCAAGGGATTATTTTGAAACTCAGGACATTATTCCTTGGAGTACACTGAAGTTTTAAGTCCCAAACGCTTGATTTACAATTTTAAAGAAATATTAAGAAAATGCTGATTGACAACAAGGATTTTTCTTTCTGATTTGCCTTGACAGTTTAAAGTAAAAAATGACTTTATACCAGGAGAGGACCTTTCAGCTTAAAAAATGGTATTAAGTTGAACAATCACGTCAATGTTTTACTCTTTCCTCTTGCCTGGGAATGGAAGGATGAGAAGATTACACACATTTTAGTGGATGAATGTCAACAGTAAATGGACAAAACTGTCATACAGTGCTTACTTCACATTATTTTTCTTCTGAAACTGGACTATCTTGCCTCTCTTTTTAAACAGGAATAAGTAAGACAGAGCATGCAGTAGATTATCAACAAAGCAGTGGTTGACAATTTTTTCTGTAAAGGTCCAGATAGTAAATATTTTTGACTTTGCAAGACATACAGTTGCTGTCTCTACTATTCAACTCTGCTATTATAACAACAGCAAACATGGACAACAAACAGATGAGTGGGTGTAACTGTGTCCTAACAAAAGTTTATTTACAAAAACAGATAGAGGTTGGCCTGTGGGCCAGTTTCCCATCACTCACTTAAACACCCGTTGGTTGGCCACTTGGACCTCAAAGGGAGTAAAGATCACTAACCAAGGTTATTAAACTAAGAGAGCAGGGAGGAGTTGAAAATCATAGTGGCAGGGTATTGTTCTCTTTTAGGTCCAATACAATCTTGGATATTTAGAAATATCAAAATGTGGCAAGATATCTATAGATTTTTAACTCTCTCCAAAGTTTAGTAACCTTAAATAAATATATTTATCACATTTTAACTGACAAATAAAAAAGGTGGCAGTAATGGAGAGGAAATAATGCACTTTCTAACATGGCTTTTTCCATGTTATTTATGCCATGGTAACTAAAATGAAAACTGGAACACAAATGCTTAGAACAGACTAAAGGATGATCTCTTCATGACCAACAAAATCAGGGATATTTTCATCACAATGTTCTAAGAGTTATAAGTATAAATCCCTCTGTATCAGGGAAAGAATACATTGAGAGGCACCTTAAACTTAAGAAAATGTAGAGTTCAAGGTGGAGAACTACATCCTTAAGTTACTGAGATAAACTGGAATTTTGACAGTATGCTACCATGGAGGGAAAGCGAAATAATTTTGCTAGCACCTGGGAATACTAAATCTCAACATTGGAATATAACAAGTGGGACTTCGGATAAATTTTTAAGACTTTATTCTGAATTAATGTGTCTTTGAAAATAAATACATTAACTATCAAATATTACCTAATACATATTCTATCTTATATGAGCACTTCCCACTTTTGTAGTTGTTTGTGTACTAAATTAAGGATCCTTCAAACTTACATTTACAATTTGATTCTACTAATTGGACCACAAAGAAAGTAAGCTGCTTTTATCACCAAATAATAATGTTAAGAGTCTGCTTCCTGTGCTGTGGTTATTCCTTGATGTTGGCTGAATAAAGGAACAAATATATGTAGGACAGATGTCAGTGGTGTTAGCAGAATATGTACACATTCTGGACTTCTTGCAAAACATTTCAAAGGCCTTTGATAAATTTTTTTCCTTATCTTTCATTTGCAAAAAGTAAAAAAAAAAAAAATTTACCCTCAAAGTAAAGGACCCCTCACCCATGAGATGCTGGGTTTTCCGGCAGTATGCACCCTTTCCCATGCGGGTGTCCACAAATCAGCCTATCTCCCATAAGTTCTGCCTTTCACGCCATCACTTGTGGGACCCATGACCATCAAGCTGGCCCTCATCTGGTTATTTTGTTCTCTCTCAGGCCAGTCGTGGCTGCTAGCAACCGGATCCTTCTTCCTTTAAAGGGGCCCTTGTCAGAGCCCACCAAGTGCAAAAAATATATAAATAAACAAAAATAAGCGAGACATTTTGTTCAAAAAGCAGGGAAAAGGTGACATTAAATCTACTGAAATATAAAATATTTTTCTTTCTTCCTCAGTCTCTTTTTTCATGATGTTTTATTAGATATTTGATATTAATTAGATATAGATGTTAATTAGATGCTAATTAGATATTAATTAGATATACTCTAATATAGATAATTAGATATAAATATTAGATATTTAATGTCCTCCCTTAGGCCTTAGGGTGCTCACCGGGCAAGTGCAGATCCCCACAGATGTGGAGTTGGGGTGAGGGGCACCCCACGACTCAGCATTAGCGGACCATCCACCAGCTGTGCTGGTCTCCGAGTGGGTGCAGGAAAGCCAATCTCCCCTTCCCATGGGCTCCCAGCCCCAAACCAGGTGAATGGATGATCCCTGAAAGATTGCAGCTTTCATGCTGAGGACACACTGGGTACCTGAAGGGGGCACGGATGAGAGGCTCACCTCACTGAGTCACCCAGTGAACGAGTCATAGAGTTGCCAGCCCCAGCAGACAGCTGCTGACATTCCCCACCTGAGACACCAAGAGGCAAGCGCCCAACCCCAGCCTTCCCTGCAATGGGTAATGACAAAATCCCCCCCTTCCCTGCTATACCACACTGATGTGGCCAGGTCACAGAACCCCTGGGGGAGGTGGGGAGGTGAAGAGAGGTGAGATCACAAGTGAGCAGAGGTCCCAAGCCTCTGGGGCATGCTCCATTGTCCCATCAAAACTCACTTAAATAACACAAATAAAAAACAAAATTGTTAAGAATTTCAAGATGAAGACAGAATATGAAATCCCTAGCATGGGGCCCTTTGGAGCCACGGCCTTTAGGACTGCACTGGTGGCAAGCCCTTGAAGCCTACCTTGGTGACTTGGTTCAAAATCTGCTCCATATGTCAGCTTTGCATCCTATTCACCAGCTTGAGAGAGGAAGGTACTTCTAAGTGTTTTTAGCCTGGCCTTTGACCCTGCTGTTTGCTACTTGCTCTTTTAAGAGCAAGGACAATTCATACATGGCTTTAAAAATGATTAAAGTTCAACAGGAAGTGGATTTACAATACAGCAGACCAATCCTGGAATAGCTGAGGATTTTAGCTGCAGTTTGTCTTCAGGACACATAAAGGTACAAGCCAACTCACTGGCTTCAAGGTTGTTTTTATTCAGAAATGCCCAGGTCCTCAATTATTTTTATGAAGCTGCTGCAGCAAATGCTACTACAAATGAGTCAGCAAATGAAGCAAATTGTACTTGTCATAGACTACCGGCACTTACCATGTATCTTTTGCTAAACTTCTGAATATCTTTTTCCTGTACTAATGAACGGATTGATTCCATGTGATAAACCCTTGTGACACTTGACTTAGCAATAGAGTGTGTTTGAGAGCATCGATCACCAACCCTTCGGATTTGGCAGATGTGACTCTGCTTATCCCCAAAGGACACTTGTGTGGACATACAACTTCAGCTGAGGTGACCTGGTCACTCAAATTAGGGTAGCAGGTGTAACTTCAGCTAGGCCATGGACTCTGGCTTACCCATTCAGGGCTCTTTTACAGGTGACCACTGCCACCTCCTCTGGCTTTGTACCTATAAAATAAAATTTGTGCTTCCCGGTACATAAAGGAGTTTTCCTCCTGTAAACTGCCACTATTCCAGGATTGAGCACTGAGGATGCACGGGCAACTTCTGTCAAAATGAGTGGTTAGTTCATTCATGTTTAAAAAATGGCTATTTTTCTATTTCTCTTTCTAGTTTACAGTTGTGAAACAGTGATGTCATATACAATTATCTAAATAGTTTATCATTTAAAATATCTGATTAAGTCCAAAGCTTGTCCCAGAAATAAATGGGTTGCTTTGGGAACTAATTAAGTTAGCAGCTGGGTTCTGTTTATGTTTTAAAATAAAATATTTTGAAGTTGTATCAAAAAAAGTAATGTGCAAATAAAAGGAATGAAAAAGAAACCCTCTCCTGCATCCAAGATCTCCCTTAACTGTTCTTTATGGTGCCTAATACCCCCAAATTAACAATTACTTCTTAGAATTAAACATAGTCTTTCCCAGGTGCTAAAAATATAAATATCTGTGAGTGGAGTAAAAAAAAAAATACTCATTCATTAATATCTTTCTGGTGGTTGGTCAGTCAGGTCTATTTCCCCCAGGAAAGGACAAAAATGACCTATGAAGAGCAAATTAAGAAGGTCAGAGAACAAGAGTGCAGAAAGAAAAAAAAATGGGAGATGGGGTCATCCCCCAGCAAACTTTGCCCATTATTCTTCCTTTGGTACATTGCAACTACATCTTATATCAGTTATTGATTCATCATGTTTCTTTCGCAAGAGTCCATGGAAACTTTCAGAACTGGATTTCACAATCTAGCACCCTAAGCTCTGTTCAAATTGCCCATAGAAAGATTCTCTTTCCTCTACCTTTTCTAATTAATTCCTCTACCTAGGTATTCTTCTCAACTACTATTAGTTGAGAAGATTAGTATCAGCATCAGGCAACCCTTTTTACCCTTTAGTGGTTAATCCTACAATCTGTTTGAAACTATTTCCTCTTTTTATTCAAGTCATTAGGACTTGACTGAAATGCACTGGTGTATGTAGATTTTGTTACTCTTTTACAAATTACTGTATCACATATCTTACATTTCTCAGCAGAGACAATATCGAACATCTTCAGTTGAAAAGTAAAACAAAATTATACAATTTTCTTTAAAAAAAATCAGTGGAAAGAAGAACTGACACATGATCCAATGTGGATAAACTTCAAAGACATTATGCCAAGTGAAAGAAGCCAGACACAAAAGACCACTTATTTATGAGTCCATGTATATGAAATGTCTAGAATAGGCCAGTATATACAGACAAAAAGTAGATTAATGATTGATTAAGGCAGGGAGTGGGAAATGGGGAGTGACTCCTAATGTCCAAGAGGCTCCCTTTTAATGGAGGGAAATGTCCTAATATTGGATTGCTGTGATGGCTACCCAACTCTTTAAATATACTAGGGCCATGGAATTACACATTTACAGTGGGAAAATGTTACGGTGTGTAAATTATATTTTAATAAAGTGGTTTAAAAAATAAAATCACTGGACATTAGCTTTTGTTGGACATATATATCTAAATCTAGTTCCCCCTCTTCTTCACCTCTCCTTTTTGTTTTGGTCAGTGTCTACTTTTACTCCTCCTACAGTAGCATTCTAGAACTCATCTGGCCATTCTATAACCAAGAACATCCCAAATTTTCTTTTAAAAATGTATTGAATACATAGAAAAATATAAAGTTAAGAAAGTAGGGAACAATTACTAAAGTATAAAGTTAGGATTTGTTTTATGAACTCTTCCGTAGTTCCTTTACATTGGCAAGCTTGCCTAATAAACTTTAAATATGTCTATATGTATGAAAGATTTACTTCAGCCCTTATTAAAGTACATTTGTTTTAGGAAAAACATCCAGGAAGAAGTAGAGAAGGGAGCTGGCCCAAAATAGGGCTTCTAAGGCCAGGAGAGCCAGAGTTCCCCAGTGCTCACAGCCACTGGGAGAAGGAGCTGCCAACAACAAACCTTTGAATACATATGCAGTTCCTAAACATGTATTACTTGGCTGCAGGAACTGAAATGAGAAAAAGCAAGTGGGGAAAGCTAAATAGAAATTAATAATATCAAGTGCTATTATTGGCCATTACTATGCACTAGGCACTGTATTAAGTGCTATACACACATTCTAGTAATCCACACAACAATCATATGGGGTATTTGTATCTCTAAAATACAGATGAAGAAACTGAGGGTCAAAGAAGTTACATAACCTGCCTGAGGCCTCATAGCTAGTAAAATAATCCCTATGTACTGTTATAAGAAGAAATATATTTATTTAATGTCATGTAACATTATATATATAGTGATATATATAATATATATCACTATATAGAGTATATATAATATATAACGTTATATATAATATATATTTTTATATAACATTATATATATAATATATAACGATATATATTATATATAATATATAACATTATATATAAATATATATTATATATATAACATTATATATTATATATATAGTGATATATATAATGTTAAGAAGATATAAGACCTCTCATTCAGTAAAGAACCCCAGAAAATTACCTGTGTGGTCTAAATCCCAGAGAATGTGTAAGAACTGAAGTTCCATTTTGAAACCCACTATTTTAATGTTATAGAATTAAGGCTGGTGGTATCATGGATGGGCTAGTTGTTTTTACATATATATATTTGCTTATGCTGTTCTAGAGAGCTGAATTGCTTCTCCCAGAGTATAAAAATGAGCTTTAACTGATAACAAAGGGAAATATGTCATATTACTACTTATTTTAAACCAACCCCTGGAGTGTTGTGATTTGTCCATCTTTGATTAAAGTTCTTCCCAAGCAGGCTGATTTTATGAATTTTCCTGAACTGTGTTAGATGGCATCACATTAGCATCAACATGAATGAGGAGCGAGGAGTGGGCTTGGCACAAAGGCGTGACCTCGTATTAGTTGCTATTCTGATACTTTATTTGTCAGCACTGATTCAATAGCGGGCAGAAAAGGCTCATAGGAGATTATGTAGAAAGGCTAGGCTACACTTTACAGCCTTTCTCAAGCCATCAGGGCAAAGAATTGATGCTTACTTACATCCATAATTATATGTGGCATTTTGGCACTGTAATTAAATTCAAAATAAATCACATGCAGCAATTTGTTAAATTTAAATGCTCTTACAAAAAACAAGAAGATCAGTGAATGAAATGAGTTTCTGAACTTAGGGGTATGATTTGAAGAAAGATTGTCATTCACTCGAACTAGAAGGGTTTGTGGCTGCAAAAATAAACCCAGTAACAATTCTGCTGAATCTAGGGTGTGATGAGGCCATTAGAATCTGTGCCATTGGGCCGGGTGTGGTGGCTCACATTTGTAACCTAAGCACTTTGGGAGGCTGAGGCGGGCAGATCACGAGGTCAGGAGATCGAGATCATCTGGGCCAACATGGTGAAATCCTGTCTCTACTAAAAACACAAAAAAATAGCCGGGCATGGTGGTGCATGCCTGTAATCCCAGCTACTTGAGAGGCTGAGGAAGGAGAATCGCTTGAACCCAGGAGGCAGAGGTTGCAGTGAGCCAAGATCCTGCCACTGCACTCCAGCCTGGGCGACAGAGTGAGACTCTGTCTCAAAAAAAAAAAAAGAATTTGTGCCATTGGATTGTATTATACAGGAAATAACCTCAGTGAACCCTCATGTATGAGAAACTCAAAACTTTCATTTCAAAATAAGTAATGTTGATAGTCTGGTTTTAATGTATTTTCCAAAATAATTTAAGGTCCCTTAAGAATTATATGTAATATTTATTAAAATCCGGTATAATTTTTCCTAGTCCTTCAGAAGAAGCTATGATACAAAGAAGAGAATTATCCAAATCAGCATCAGAACCTGGATAAATCAAAATAACTATGTATAGCACCACTACTTCATGCTTACTAAAGCATGTTTTAGCAGGTTTTTAACATATTTTTCAGCTCAAAAGCACTCTTATATACATTACATAGGTATAGGTGTCCCTAGAGAGTCCAGAAAAAGACATTTGATTTTAGTCACCTTAAGATGCTCCTGTCAGTTGGGGAAGTGTGACTGGGTGGGACAGGATGAATGGGGCAGCCTAGGGCCAGACTTGCCCAGTGGACTTGGAAAATAGGAGAGGGATTGATAAGGGGATTTTTCTAAGTGTTGTCATTGAAAGAACTTCACATTCCAAAACCTGGACATTATGCATGAATGATGTAGCAGAATTATTACTCTATGTGGAGGAGTGTAGTGTGTGCTGGTGTGGTTGCGGGTATAAAAATCTTCACCTTTCCAGCTGGGTGCAACATCTTGCTCTGGGCAGGCTAACAAGAGGGGCTAAATTTCTAGTGTGCCCCCTGCCATGTGAGAGAGGCAAAGGAAAGTCATATTTGTCTACCTACATCTTTATCATGTCTATATACTTTGCCCTGCTTATTGGCTGCTTTAGGAGTAAATCAAAGTAAAATCAACCTTGAACCAAGTCTAAGTTATTGTTCTCGCCCATCCGTGAACCTGAAACAAACTTTGTGGTCTGCTGAATGCAGACTTCCATGGCTTCCATGGCTTCTGTGCCTGAAGCCAGGCTCCCAAAATCTGAATTATGGGTATTCCAGTCCATTCCTAAGTTGTTTTCAGAAAACAAGCAAATATAATGCTCCAACTTCTCATGGAAACAATTCACAAAAGGTAAGCAGCTTCTGCAATCAGACTTTTAAAAAATTCAGTTTTACCTAAGAAAACTTGGTGGATACTTACTTTGTACTTTTTTTAAGTAAAGGACTGATTCTTATTTTCCCAAAATGAAAGGAGTCTTTTCTAAAGGTTGATATCTATTATATTCTATCTGCCATATTCTCTGTTAGAGGCAAGACAGTAAGTCCAGCCCACACTCAGGAGGGGATTGCACAAGGAAATGAATCTCAGAAAGTAGGATCAGAGAGGCCATCTTCCAGGCTTCTTACCACAATATTCACGGTCACTAACAGTCAAAGAAACACAAGATAACAAAGTACCATTTTAATTGTTTGTATTAAAAGACTTTGGAAATAATAATGTCCAGGAATTGCCAAAGTATTATGAACCATGCTTTGTTAACAGCAAATATAAATTGATACGGTGTTTTGGAAAGCAATCTATACACATTAAGATCCATAAAAATATTCCAATCTTTTAAATACTGTAATCCTACTTCTAAGAATCTATCCTAAGGAAATAATTATAAAAACAAAAAATAAAACAAAAAATCTATATGCATGGACATGTCTATTGCAGTATTATTTATAATAGTAAAATTGAGGGCAATGGTAAAATACTATCAGAAAGGATCAATTAAATAAGCATGTTCATCTACTTTATAAAATATTATATAATTGTTGTTTTTAAGATCATGGTATAACATTGTGAAATACTTAGATTTAATATAAAATTTAAAAATAAAGATATAAAACTTTATATAAATAATAATTACTATCAGGTACAAATACATGTGGCCGGGCGCGGTGGCTCAAGCCTGTAATCCCAGCACTTTGGGAGGCCGAGATGGGCAGATTACGAGGTCAGGAGATCGAGACCATCCTGGCTAACACGGTGAAACCCCGTTTCCACCAAAAAATACAAAAAACTAGCCGGGCGAGGTGGCGGGCGCCTGTAGTCCCAGCTACTTGGGAGGCTGAGGCAGGAGAATGGCGTGAACCCGGGAGGCGGAGCTTGCAGTGAGCTGAGATTGTGCCACCGCACTCCAGCCTGGGCGACAGAGCGAGACTCCGTCTCAAAAAAAAAAAAAAAGAATAAAAGACTAAAAGAAATTATTCCCAAATGCCATCAATAACTGAATTTGAGTGGTAATATCACAGTGATTTTTGTCTTCTGTTGACACCTTTTGACTTTTTTTAATTGTAATTTTTTAAATAAGAAAAAATTAATTATGTAGGAATTGATTCATCAATGTACAGTTGTGATTACAGGAAACCAAACCCCTCTGAATTATAGGACGTTTTTGCCCAATTATTCTTTCTGTGAATTCAAGTGTTTCCTAAATCTGTTTTGTTTACCTTAAAAATATCACTGCATATCTATATACATTGTATAGTACCTCTATAGTTTTCTAAGCATTTTACAGCTACTCTTCAATTTTATTGTCACTGAATTATTTGATTTATTCTTCCCATTGCAGAGTCAGAAAATTTAGCCTTGAAAAGGTTGCCAGAGAGACTGCAGAGCAAATGAAACTCACACACTGCTAGGGAATGCAAGATGGTACAGCTGCTTTGGAAAACAACTTGGTAATTTCTTATCCAGTTAAACATGAACTTATCATATGACCCAGCATGCAATCCCATGCCTACAGATTCACCTAAGAGAAATGAACACTCATGTTCGCACAAAATATGTAGCATGTTTCTAGTAACTTTGATCTTAATCACAAGAAAACTGGAAACAACCTAAATGTTTTTCAACTGGTGAATGAATAAACAAAGTATGGTACCTCCATACAATGGAATACACCTCAACAATAAAAAAAAAAAAGAACTACTAAAATATGCAACAACGTTAATGAATCTCAAACATTATGCCAAGTAAATGAAACCATCCTCAAAAGGCTATGTACTATATGATTCCATTTATATGACATTTTGGAAAAGGCAAAATTATAGTGTTAGAAAACAGATCTATGGTTCCCAGAGGCTAAGGTTGGCTGCAAAAGGATAGAACAAAGAAATTTTTGAGATGACAAAATTGTACCATATCTTGTTTCTGGTGGTGATTTTATGATTATGTCTTGTCAGAACAGAACTGTGCACCATGAAGACTGTGCTTTACTGTCTGTAAAAAGAGAAGATTAAGTGATTTGCCTAAGTCCATTAGAGTAGGATGGCACTGTTTCCAATATAGAGTATTTATTGCTTTGTATCTCTCTACCTTCACTGCTGCTATTCATAAAATGGAAGTATCTTTTATTAAAGTTATGTCAGGCACCAACAAACAGGTTGGGGAAATTTTGTTGAGTCATGGTTCCTACAAGGATGACCCTTAAAAAATAACAATTTTAATGGGTTTGAGTGCCTGCACGAATTGGATTTCAGTGGTGTCTCCTTCCTATTAAGGATCTCTTATGTTCCTGCAGACAGTGGCCTCTAGTTAGTACAGCATCAGAGTTTTTCCTCTGGGAAAAGAAGAAACGGAAAACTGACATTTTACTGAATTCCTCCTACGGTGTTAGAAGGAGCAGAGGATACAAAGTTCTATTTATATTATCTCATTTTATCCCCATAACAGCTTTTTTTTTTTTTTTTTTTTTAAATAGGGACTTGCTCTGTTGCCCAGGCTGGAGTGCAGTGGCATGATCATTACTTACTCCAGCCTTGACCTTCTGGGCTCAAGCAATCCTTCTATCTCAGCCTCTAGAGCAGCTGGGACCACAGGCCCTCACTACCATGCCCAGCTAATTAAAAAATATTGTATAGAAACTCCTGTGTTGCCCAGGCTGGTCTCAAACTCCTGGGGTCAAGATCCTGCCTTAGCCTTCCAAAGTGCTGCGTTTTCAGGTGTAAGCCTCTGTGCCTGACCTCAACAGCTTTTCAAACCAAGATATTATTATTTTACACACAAGGAAACTGGGGCCCCTAGGGATTGAGTAATCAGATGAGAGTGAACTCGGTCACCTCTATTCTTAATAGGATCCCAGTTTACTTGAGCATAGATGATTGACTCATAGACTTGTTTCTAGTGCTGAATGGACTAATAGCAAACCTAGAGTCTCTCATTGGCCTTGACTGAACTCCTTGCCACTGCTAAGTAATCATGCTTTCTATCTCTGAAGACCATTATCATCCCTGCAGCTCAGTTTCCTCTGGCTTAGTGGATGAGACTTTTGTCCCATTATAATGCCCAGGCTGAAATGCAGTGGCTGTTCATAGGTATGATCATAACACCCTACAGGCTCTAACTCCTGGCCTCAAAGGATTCTCCTGTCTCAGCCTCCCAAGTAGCTGGAACTACAGGCATGTGCCATCATGCCCAACTCACAAGATATATGTTTGTGTGAGATTTAAAGGACAAAAATGAAGCAAAAGCCAATTTTTAAAGTGACATACACATTGTCACTTAACTTCTGGCTCACCTATTAGTCTGTAAAAGCTCCACCTTCCCATGAATTCTTCAGCTTCTCTAGTTCCTAGGCTAGGTGTGTCTTCAGCTCCATGACTAAAGGCACCAATTTCTTTTGTAGGGTATCCATGCCATCAAGATCAGCGTCAGTAAGAACTAACACAAATTTTAACTTATCCTTTCAGGTTTCAGGATGTGCCTGTTGGTTCTGGCTTGTCCTTTCTCTCTTGCACTTTACATCCCTTCCTAACTGCCTGTCCTGAGAAACTTCAAGCTCTAATATCACTTTACAAAGACTTCTTGACCGGTTTTCACAATTGAGATCAAATCCCTGTAACAAAGTTCTGTGTGTGTGCATGTATGTATGTGTGTTAAATATGTATCTGGGATATATGTCTCAATATTATCTATATTTATACCAATCAATCAGTCATCTCTCTCTATCTATATTTTCTAGTAGTCCTGCTTCTCTAATTGAATCTTGACTAAAAAAGCTTCTCATCTGATCCATGACCCACTTTGCTTCCTGTTACTTCATTGCAAAGTTTGAGAATATTGGTTAGTTTCTCTCAAAGTCTCTTTGATTTAATTCTCTGGTAATTTTGTTGTTTCTCAGAAGGGGCTTTTGCTTCAACATTCAATGACTTTTTTCAGTCTTATTGAATATATACTTTATTTAGCAGAAATTTATTTACTTTTCTGGCACATATTATCTTTGCTTAGTAAATTAGAAATAACAATCATTCCATAAAAGATTTAGGTGCTGGGGCTTATGTAACCATTTTCTCCAGCTGCCTCCTAGGAAAAAAAGATTGTCAACCCAAGTCCAATTTTGTCTGTTCTATGCTCATACAAATGTGACTCCATTAACTCTAGCTCTTGGTTTGAAGAAAATTGCTGGAGGTAAAAATAATTAGGTCACTGGTGCCACTTCCAGCTATGACTAACTAGTGACAAACATCTCCAACCACTGTAGGCAAGCAGAAAACTAGATAAAAAATATAAAACAACTTTTCAGACATTAGGTCACAAATAGTTCAGGACTATGGTCCCTGAGAAAAGAGAAACACATGACGAGAGCCTTACAATCACCCAAGCTTTCTGTCTGCAAGAAGAACCTGGACAATGACACAGGAAAGGAATCCCAAGAGTATATGGCAGTCTTGCTAAGTTGAGAAGACAGGGATCAGAGTTTGAGGAGGGTGAGGTGGGTGGAATGTGTGAGACAGAGCACTAGAAGAGAGCTATGCCAACAAAAGAGCTCCAGAAATATTCACAGTGTCCTCTTGAGTCTTTGAATATAAGTAGCACATAAATAGGATGAGATTCCAGAAGGCTAGGCAATGAATGAAACTGTAAATTAAAAATTTCCCATAGCTTACACTGGGCTGGGAAGTGTTTGGGTTCTAATAAGACAGAGTGAAGAGCTCTTGTTTGCACTGGTCATTCAGTAGAGATCCTAGAAATGTCACACTTTAGTAGTAGAGTTGAGCTAATCATATAGGGTAAGGCTAGTCTAGCTTTGTTCTAAAAGCTTAAAAGTAAGTCCTCAAATGACCAAGCTGATCAGCAAGAAAGTTGTCTGTCTGATCAAACAAAATCCAACACTCATTGAGGAAAGTAACAAAATCTTAACACTCAACGATGTAATATTCACAATATTTAAAACCCAATTTTAAAATGACAGCATGTAAAGAAGCAGGAAAATGTTACCCAAAAGAAAAAATTGGACAATAGAGAGAAACCCAGAAATAATGGAGATGATAGGATCAGTAGATAGGACTTTAAAATAGCTATTATAGGGCCTGGTGCTGTGGCTCACAACTATAATCTCAGCACTTTGGGAGGCCAAGGTGGAGGAATCGCTTGAGGCCAGGAGTTCAAGACCAGCCTGGGCAACATAGTGAAATCAAAAAATTAGCTGGACATAGTGGCACATGCCTATAGTACCAGCTACTCAGGAGACTGAGGCAAGAGGACCACTTGAGCCCAGGAGTTTGAGGTTACAGTGAGCTGTGATTGCACCACTGCACTCCAGCCTAGGTGATACACTGAGACTCTGTCTCAAGAAACAAATAAATAGGGCCAAGTGCAGTGGCTCATGCCTATAATCCTGGCACTTTGGGAGGCCAAGGTGGGCAGATCACCTGAGGTCAGGATTTTGAAACCACCATGGCCAACATGGCAAAACACTGTCTCTACTAAAAATACAAAAATTAGCTGGGCATGGTGGCAGGCACCTGTAATCCCAGCTACTCAGGAGACTGAGGTATGAGAATCACTTGAACCTGGGAGGCAGAGATTGCGGTGAGCCAAGATTGTGCCACTGCACTCCAGCCTGGGCAACAGAGTAAGACTCCATCTCAAAAACAAAAAACAAACCAAAAAACACACACACACAACAGATATTACATAAGTGTTCAAAGATTTAAAGAAAAACATAAACATAATGAGTGAAGAAATAGAAGACATGAAAACCAACAAATAGAACTTCCAGACAGGCAAAACAAAATATCTGAAATTACAAATTTACTGGAAGCTTAAAACAAGATTAGACGGATTAGGGGGAAAAATCAATAAACTTGAATGCATGGCGATACTATTCAAACTAAAGCACAAAGAAGACAAAAAAAAGAACAAATATTTGATGAACTGTAAGAAAATTTCAAGCAGTCTAGTATCCTTATAATTGAAGCCCACAAAGAGAAGGGACAGAAAAAATATTTAAATAAATAATGGCCAAAAACATTTCAAATTTGTTGAGAACTATAAGCCCACAAATCCAATATATTCAACAAAGTTCAAGCATGATAATCACAAAGAACCATGAAGGCACATAATATGCAACTGCTGAAAATAAAAACAAGAAAAATTTAAAAACAGTCAGAAAACGAAAGATAAGGATGACAGAAGCCAGGTCTGGGGCATATGCTTGTAGTCCCAACTACTTGGAAGGCTGAGGCAAGAGGATCACTTGAACAATGGAGTTAGAAGTTATAGTATACTATGATTGCACCTGTGAATAGCCAATGAACTCCAGCCTGGTAAACATAGCAAGACCCTGTTTCACAAAAAGAATACAGGTGAATTCTCATCAAAAATAATAAAGGCAGAAGAAAATAGAACAACATCTTTAAGTTTCGGAAATAAAAGAAATTTTCAACCTAGAATTCTATATTAAACAAAAATATTCTTCCAAATGGAACGCAGGAGAAAACATTGTTTGACAAACAAAAACTTGGTTGTCAGCAGACTTGAACTACAAAAATGTTAAAGGAAGTTCTTCATATTGAGAGAAAATAAAAGCCACACAAACGAATAAAGAGTGCTAGAAATGGCAAATATATGAATAGGAATAAAAGATAGTTTCCCTGGTTTTAAAATTTATTATTTAAAAATAATAGACTGTTTATTATGTATATAGAAGTAAAATGTATGACAATAGAAATATTGAATTATACTGTTATAAGATGTTTACATGATATGTGAAGTGCAATAATATTATTTGAAAGTAAACTATAAGTTAAAGATGTAGATTGTAAACTATAGAGAAATCATTTTTAAAAAGTTAGAGCAATTAACCAATGACAAAGATAAAACTGAATACTAAAGAAATACTGAACTACAAAAGATGGCTGAAAAAAAGGGGTAAAAAGAACAAACAACAGAGAGAACAAATATTAGACAAATGGAAGTATGACAGAATTAAAACTACTGTACTAAAAACTACTTTATATGTGGTCTAAATACCCCAGTTAAAAGGCATGAATTATCAGCCTGGATAAAAAAGCAAGACTCAAGTATCTACAAGAAAAAAATAAAGACACAGACAGATCAAAAGTAAAGCTAGACACAGAGCTGGGCATGGCGGCTCACACCTGTAATCCCAGCACTTTGGGAGGCTGAGGCAGGTGGATCACCTGAGGTCAGGAGTTCGAGATCAACCTGCCCAACATGGCGAAACCCTGTCCCTACTAAAAATACAAAAAATTAGCCGAGTGTGGTGGTGGGAGCCTGTAATCCCAGCTACTTGGGAGGCTGAGGCAGGAGAGTTGCTTGAACCTGGGAGGCAGAGCTTGCAGTGAGCCAAGACTGCACCACTGCACTCCAGCTGGGCAATGAGCGAAACTGTCTCAAAAAAAAAAAAAAAAAAAAAAGCTAGGCACAGTGGCACATGCCTGTAGTCCCAGCTACTCAGGAAACTGAGGCAGAAGGATCACTTGAGGCCAGGAGTTGGAGGCTGCAGTGCTCTTTGATCATGCCTATGAGTAGCCACTGCATTCCAGCCTGCTCAACATAGTGAGACATCACATCTAAAACAACAACAAAGATGAAAAGTTAAAAAAAAAAAAAATGTTTCTCATAATGGCAAAGTAGCTTCTATTTAACCAAATCTTTTTCAGATAACTATAAATTCCAGACAAAATATAAAAAGACTACCTAAAAGTCCCAGAGAATAACTAAAAGCAGACAAAAAGCATAAGAGAGTCAACGGTTAGATGAAGAGAATGGAATTGGAGAAGTGTCTCTCTTTTATGGCTTTTTCTTGAAGAGATTCCACACAGTAGCAAACTCACAGAGCCTCCACAATGAATCATTCACAAGGACCAGATGCAATCCAATGTTACTAGAAATATGAAGAAAAAGGAAAATGAGACCCATACACAATCAATACCAACCCCAAGATGATCCAGATGTTAAATTTAGCAGACAAGAATTTTAAAGCTGCTATTATAACTATGCTCAAAGGACATAAAGGAAAATATGCTTGTAATAAATGAAGAAATAGAAACTATAAAAGGAACCAAGTGGCCTGGAATGGTGACACATGCCTGTAGTCTCAGTTACTCAGGAAGCTGAGAAAGGAGGATCACTTGAATGAAATGAATTAAAAAATGAATTCATGAAATTCATTTCATGAATTTCAAAAATATGAGATTCAACTAAAGGAAGTTGAAAAACAAGAGGAGTTCAAGACCAGCCTGGGCAACATGGTGAGATTCCATCTATTAAAAAAAAAAAAAAAGAAAAATTTAAATAAGAATCAAATGTCAAGGCAGTAACCTGAGTACAATGGTAGGAGTGTGGTATTCACATCCAAAGTGACCTTGGAGGTTTCTGGAACAGAGACTGTCCACGCCAACCATTAAGTTTAGCTTGTGATGCTTATGATTAGATTCACTAATTTGGCATTGCCAGCTCACTTGATGGAGTTATATCCTCTTTATCTAATTTCTTAAGGTCTATCTCAGCTTATGACTCTCTTAAAATCATTAATCTTCCAAGATCTGATAATTAAACATTGTGTGGAATAAACTGGATCATTTTGAAATAACTGTCAACTCAACATTGCTGCTGTTTCAAAGTCCAACCACAGGTTTTTTTCCCATTAAATCATGTGATGCTGACCAAAATATCAAGATAAAGTACAACCTATACTGTGCTTCCAGCGCTTGGGCTTTAACTTTCACATAAAGGCACATTAATGATGATGAGGAAAGACCCATGAGCTCAGCTTTAAAATGTATGAGAGTTACTCTTTTCTGTTGCATGCATCAGGTTGATAAAGTCCACCAGTTTAAGCAAGAACCAGCTCAATACCTACTGAACTTTGCTTAACTTCTGTTGGAAGTTCTCCAACCTCAACAGAATGGAAGACATTGACTGAACAGGCATCAAACTGG
The DNA here is from genome assembly GCF_003255815.1 of Theropithecus gelada. Taxonomy (NCBI): domain Eukaryota; kingdom Metazoa; phylum Chordata; class Mammalia; order Primates; family Cercopithecidae; genus Theropithecus; species Theropithecus gelada. The sequence continues at coordinate 37,573,868 of NC_037675.1, read as the reverse complement.
TAAGTCTTTTTTTTTTTTTTTTTTTTTTTTGGAGACGGAGTCTCGCTCTGTCGCCCAGGCTGGAGTGCAGTGGCCGGATCTCAGCTCACTGCAAGCTCTGCCTCCCGGGTTCACGCCATTCTCCGGCCTCAGCCTCCCGAGTAGCTGGGACTACAGGCGCCCGCCACCTCGCCCGGCTAGTTTTTTGTATTTCTTAATAGAGACGGGGTTTCACCGTGTTAGCCAGGATGGTCTCGATCTCCTGACCTCGTGATCCGCCCGTCTCGGCCTCCCAAAGTGCTGGGATTACAGGCTTGAGCCACCGCGCCCGGCCTGGTAAGTCTTTTAATAGAACTTCCACTGAGTTCTGTGACCATGCATGGCAGCTTCTGCAGCAAACACTTAATGGTATCATGGTAACTAGGAATCAAATACCATAGCAATCAACCTGTGAGATACAATCATATATGAAGAGAATATAATTGGAGGAGTGTCTGTCTCTAAGAATTTCTTTCTTCTTGTTGAAGATATGTTGGGGAATATTAACTAGCTATTAATATATAGCTACAGACAGATCACTGTGGCGTTACTAATGGTTATATCCATTATACTGAAAACAAAATTCCTAGGTAGACTTTCAAGGCAAAAAGTAGATCTAGACAACTGATGAAAGAAGCATTTCATGAATTTCAAAAATATGAGATTCAACTAAAAGAAGTCAAAAAACGAGGTGAGATGACTTACTTTAACAAGTTTCCCCACTCCCCCAGAAAAAAGAGAAATCTATACAGCCTATTTAACAAAGGTGTTAATTTTCTGCTGGAAGGAGAAGCCAAGCTAAGCAAAGCAATAATGATTTCTGTTTGGTTAGCTAGTGAAGCAAGTAGAAGACTCTCTTTTGAGGTATATTGTCTAGAAGTGTGTTAAATTTTATTCTTGAAGCTTAATCAAGGCAGCCATACATGAAAGGACTGATCTTGCTGGTGAGGTATTTGCCACATTGGTGGAGTGATTGAATCTCTTCCATGCTATAACCAATCCAGTGTTAAGAAATACCTTTATTCAAAGGTAAAAATTTTGATGGCCATGCAAACAACAATAATAATATTCACTGAAAGATATAAACAATTTATTAATGTAAAATTCATCTCTGCATTTTTTTTTCTTTTTTTAAGACAGAGTTTCACTCTTACTGCTCAGGCTAGAGTGCAATGGCATGATCTCTGCTCACTGCCACCTCTGCCTCCTGGGCTCAAGTGATTCTCCTGCCTCAGCCTCCTGAGTAGCTGGGATTACAGGCATATGCCACCATGCCTGGCTAATTTTTGTATTTTTAGTGTAGACGGGGTTTCTGGCCAGGCTGGTCTGGAATGTCTGACCTCAGGTGATCCGCCTGCCTCAGCCTCCCAAAGTGTTGGGATTACAGGAGTGAACCACCGCACCGGACCGATATCTGCATGTTTAATGATCTAATAGGGGATAAAATAAATCTTTGCTTTATGTTTGCACTCATTTGATATTGTCCCTCAGATCACTGGGGCTGTTTTTCTTTTGATTCTTTATTCCTTCTGCTTCTCAGACTGGATAAATTCTATATTCAAGTTGGCTCTTTCTTCTGCTGTTGCCAGTCTTCTTTCAGCTCATCCCAGAGATTTTTCTTTTCCATTTCAGATGTTATAGCTCTTTAGTTAGAGAATTTTCAATTCTTTTTTTTTTTTTTTTTTTTTTTGAGACGGAGTCTCGCTCTGTGGCCCAGGCTGGAGTGCAGTGGCGCGATCTCCACTCACTGCAAGCTCCGCCTCCCAGGTTCACGCCATTCTCCTGCCTCAGCGTCCCGTGTAGCTGGGACTACAGGCGCCCGCCACCAGGCCTGGCTAATTTTTTGTACTTTTATTAGAGACGGGGTTTCACCGTGTTAGCCAGAATGGAATTCATTCTTAAAATAGCTTCCATTTCTCTGATAGACTTCCCCAATGTGTTCAGTTATTGACATAATATTTTAATTTGTCTTTGAATATATATATATACACATCTATTTAAATGTACTTTTCTGCTAATTCCAAACCTAGAGATTTGTTTCTATTGATTGCATTCTCTTCAGATTTTGGAAATTATCTTCTATGTCTTCACATGCCTAGTAATTTTTTATTTTAATCTGCCATTGTGAATAATACATTTTAGAGTCTCTAGATTCCTCTGTTCTAGGACTTCCCTACCTTAATCTCTCAGATATTCTTTCAGCCCCTAACTCCATCCTCTGACACTTCAAATAAAAAACACTAGACCTTTTTGCTTACCTTCCATTTGCCCTGTGCTGTGTGGTATGAGTATTATCCTCAGTGGAATATCCTCGTAAGCTTAATTTTTACCCAGTGAGTAGTTACATTAATGACTAGAAACTTCTTCAGTTTCTTTCTGCTTTTGACCATTTTTTGGTGCCTTCAAATAATTGTTTGTTTATGTGTGTGTGTGTGTGATATGTGTGTGTGTGTGTTGTCCAGAGTTTATAATTGTTATCTGAAAAAGGCATAGTCAGATAAGGTACTTTTTATTACTGGACTCAGAACTCCCGTCCAAGAATATACACTTAAAACAAGCTTTTTTGGTTATTCTTATGCACTCCAAAGTTTGAGAGCTGCTGTCTTAGATTAAACTTCCATGCTTACCTTTGTCTTTCGAGAAGTCATCTTCCTCACCACAAAGAAGAACTTAAACTCTTCAGGTACATTAATCACACTCCCTTAAATCTAAAAGTCATATAAACTTGGTAAATATACTCTTTCCCACAGTGTTTTCCTTATTACTACATTTTCCCAAAAGGACTGGAAACTATGTGTTGAAAATTAGAGAAACATTGAATATAGTGGAAAAATACAGTGTGGTCCCAAAACAATTAGTTGTTAGGTTTAAAATATGACACTTCTTAAGGTAAAAATGTAATCATACCAAAAGTACCCTAGAAAACTCATAAAATGGTAACAAAAATGGAGTTTATACTTTGATAGAGTAATTTTTGTGCACATTAAAGTTTGACATCTATGGAGCTAGACAAGGGAGTAATAAAAAGAAACTCCCCAAGCAGATGAGTAGGCATTGAACTATCTTGCTGTCAAAATAACTATAAAATTCTAAGATGTTAATTGGGGGATAGGTAGAGAATTCTTTAAAGGTCTGATTATTTAGGCAATGTCTCCTCTTGTGGTTTGGAATATGACACGCTGACAATCAAAACTTAGTTCTACTACTTACTAGTCATGTAATCTTCAGCAATTTACTTAACCTTTCTGGGCTTTGGTTTCCTCATCTATAAAAATAGGGAATATATTACCTCTCTCTTGTGATATGAATGCCAAAATGCCTGGAATGTATCTTGCCAGAAGGAAGGGTCCAGCCGAGACTATTCCTTTATCTAAGAGTGTTCCCCAAGCTTTGGTCTCAAAAGGCCCAGGCTAATGCATTTCTTACTATTGGTCTGGAATTCTATGTTCTCCTAAGACATAGTTTGTAAGATTTTAATGAATAACTTTAATTAAGCACAAGGTAACCTCTTAAAAACATATGCTGTAATTCTCTCCTTACATCCTTAAAAGAGTGCATCTTCATGGATAATTTATAAGTCTTAGGTAATAAAAAATAACCATTTAATAATGGCAGTTATATCCTCGAAGGGGCTCAAAATTGGGATTATAGTATATCTAACTCTGATATGTGCCACTGCTCTGGAAGCAATTGGTGGAAGTTCCACAATTTCCATATACAGTGAGGATACAATGATGGAAAACAATCTTGTGTGCCATTTGGGTGGAAGGGAAGCAGGGCTATAAAACTTCACTTACACAACCTACTACAAATTAACTTTCCATATCAGAGACTAGAGGGAGTTTGCGAAGACTGTTGAGGTAGAGGTAAAGCCCTCCCAATGCTCCACACTTTTGTGCTGTCCCTGGAAACAATGTAAGCCAGAAAATAGTGGGACAACATCTTCAAAGTGCTGGGGGGAAAAAAAAACCCAAAAACATTGTGAACCTATAATTCTATACCTAATGAAAATATCTTTGGAAAATGAGGATGAAATAAAGACATGCAAAGCTGAAAGAATTAATCACCATCAGACTGGTACTATAAGAAATGTTCAAAAGAAATTCTTTGTAAGAAAACAATACTAGATGGAAATATGGACCTACACAAAGGGGTGAAGAGCACCAGAAATAGTAACTATATGTGAAATATAAAAGAATTTTTTTTAGTATTTACATCTCTTTAAAAGATTACTGACTGTGTAAAACAAAAATAATAAACATTTATTGTGCATATATTTAGAAGTAAAATATAAGACAATAGCACAAAAACCAGAAGAGAAACAAATAGAAGTGTGCAGTTGTAAGGGTCTTCTATTATACATGAGGTGGTATAGTATAATTTGAAAGTAGACTGTGATGTTAAATTAAATCTCAAAGCGACCACTAAAATAACACATGAAAATGTTTTGTTAATATGCAAAAAGGAGATTTAATGAAATTGTAGAAAACGCTCAATCCCCCAAAAAGGCATAAAAAGAGGAAAAGGAATACATAGTTGAAGTCTCATATAGAACACAAACAACAAGATAGTATATTTAAACTCAACAGTATCAATAACCATATTAAATGAAACTGGTCTAAATAATCAGAAAAAGACTTCAGAACATGGAATATTAGCAGAGATTTAAAAAGATCATTTCATAATGATAAAATATTGAATTCAAGAGGACATAACAATCCTAAATGTTTATAAACCTAGTAACAGAGCTTCAAAATACATGAAGCAAAAGCTGATAGAACTATAAGGAGAATAGTGAAACCCACAATTATAGTTGAAGATTTCAACACATCTCTCTCAATAAGTAGACAAAATAACAATAAGGGCATGGAAGCCTTGAGTAACACTATGGAACAAGTTGACCGAATTGACATTTATACACACTCTACTCAACAACAGCAGAGCAAGCATTTTTCTCAAAGGTGCATATACATCCACCAAGACAGATCATTTTCTGGGCCATCAAACACGCCTCAATAAATTTCAAAGGATTCCTGTCATACCAAGTACCTTGATCATAACAGAATCAAATTAGTAACCAATAGCAGCAAGATTTCTAGAAAACTGCCATTTAAAAATTAAAGAACATAAGTCTCTATAACTCAAGAGTCAAAGAAGACATTTAAAGGGAAATATGAACATGTTTTCACTGATTTGAAAATGAAAATGAAAACATAACCTATAAAGATGTATGGGATGCAGCTAAAGTAGTGCTTGGAGGGAAATTCTGAGTACTAAATGCCTGTTTGGAAAAGAAGAAAGGTCTCTGTGTGGACTGAATTGTGGCTTCCAGAAAGATAAGTCCACACCCTAATCACTAGAACCTTTGAATATTACCTTATTTGGAAAAAGAGTCTTTGCAGATATAATTAAAAATCTTGAGATAAGATCACCCTGGATTATCTGAGTGGACCTTCAACGTCATCACAAGCATCTTCATAAGAGACAGACAAAGAGAAACACATACAAAGAAGAAGGCCATGTGGAAATGGAGACAGATTGGAGTAATGTGTCACAAGCCAGTGAATGCCAAAAGCCTCCAGAAGCTAGAAGAAGCAAGGAACAGAATCTCCCCAGAGCCTCTGGAGAGAGTACAACCTGCAGACACCTTGATTTCAGACTTCTAGCTCCCATAACTGTGAGAGAATACATTTCTGATCTTTTAAGCCTCTGAGTTTGTGGTAATGTGTTACAACAGCCACAAGAAGCTACTGTAGCCTCAAATCAGTGACCTCAGCTTATACGTTAAGAAACTAGAAAAAGAAGAGCTAATTAAACACAATGTTAGCAGAATAAAAGAAATAGAAATGAGACCAGAAATCACTGAAATAAAAAACAGAAAAACAATAGAGAAAATCAAGCTGGGCACAGTAATTCACACCTGTAATCCCAGTGCTTTAGGAGGCTGAGGTGGGAGGATTGCTTGAGGCTAGAAGTTTAAGACCAGCCTGAACAACAAAGTGAGACACTGTCTCTACAAAAAAAAAAAAAAAAATTTAAACTTAACTGTGCATGGTGGGGTGCACCTGTAGTTCCGCCATTCAGGAGGCTGGGGAAAGAGGATCTCTTGAGCCCAGTAGTTCAAGGCTGCAGTGAGTTATGATCTGGCCACTGTACTCCAGTCTGGGTGACAAAGCAAGACTGTGTCTCAAAAAACAAAACAAAACAAAACAAAACAACAACAACAAACAATAACTCCCTCTCTCTCTCTCAGTTATATGTTAATGAAGTTGTACAAAATGAAAAAAAAAAAGTGAGAAGTTTAGAGTAGTTAAAAAGTAGGTTGTGAGGGGATAGGCGGGAGGCAGGAAGAAATTAGTTTGGAAAGATAGGTTGGACTCTGTCCTGTGGACAGGATTGTGGACTAGACTGGGAGAGCCTAGGGTAGGAATAAGAGCTAGACGATTAGGTAGTAGATGATGGATGGCCTCGGTTGAGGCAGCGAACAGAGAGAAGAACTGGTGAGGAAGAAGTGGGGCTGGATTTGGGAAACTTCTAAGATGTGGAATGGAAATGACTTTATGACCAGTTGGATGAGGGAAAGGAAAAGGATATCGAGGTATTTGGCTTCAGAGCAGGTATTGAATTGTGTTCCCTTAAAATTCAGATGTTGAAGCCCTAGCCCCCACAATGTTACTCTCTCTGGAGATAGGATGTTTAGAAGGTATCTTAATCCATTTATGCTGATATAACGGAATACCTGAGACTGGGTAATTTAAAAACAACAGAATTATTTCTCACAGTTCTGGAGGCTTGGAAGTCCACGGTCGAGACACTGGTACCTGGTGAGGGACTTGTGGGGAGGAACACTGTGTCCTCACATGTGAGAAGAGCAAGACTGCAAGCTAGCCAAATATTTCATGAAGCCTCTTTTATAAGATCCTTAATCTCATTAAGGAAGGAGGATCCCTCATGACCTAATCACATCTTAAAGGCTGCACCTCTTAATACTACCACATTGGCAACACCGGAATTTTGGATGGCACATATGCAAACCCTAGCAGAAGGTTATTAAGGTTAAAAGAAGTCATAAGGGTGGGGCTCTAATCTGTTAGGACTGTGGCTTATATAGAAAAAGATCTCTCTCTCTTTGCTATGCGAAGACATATCAAGAAGGCGTCTCTGCAAGCCAGTAAGAGCGCCCTCACCAGCAAATAAATCCTGCGAGGCTTTGATATTGGACGTTGCAGCCTCCAAAACTGTAAGAAAACCAGTTTTCATTGTGTAAGCCACCCAGTCTGTAGTATTTTGTTATGGCAGACAGAACTGACTAGCTCAGGAGCTTGGTGAAGGAGTGGGGTGGCAGGAATTGGGAGATGTTCATGCCATTCATCTAGATCAAGAACATAGGACAAGAAGCAAATCGGGACAGTGTAAGTTCAGATTTGGATATGTTAAGTTTGGCAGAAATTCACATAAGGAGGTAAACAACTGAAAGTACAGATTGGAAGCTCTGAACAGAGGTTGGCTAGAGGTATGGATTTAGGAGCCATCAAAAACAGGTGGCAGCTGAAGCCACGGGGATGGGTATACAGTGCAGGATGGGAGTTCAACCCTGGTCTCTGAGAAGAAATGTCCAGAGATGGAGGAAGAGAACCATGATAGAGTGGTGAGTCTGCAGCCAATGAGACAATTTCAGAAAGGGGTGATTAACATTGGCAAATGCCTCAGAGCACTGGGCACATTTCTAGGAACATGTCTAAGTATTTTGAAATGGCCCTTAAAATCAAGGAGCTGGCCGGGCACGATGGTTCATGCCTGTAATCCCAGCACTTTGGGAGACCGAGCAGGGAGAATTGCTTGAGCCTAGGAGTTTGAGGTGGCAGTGAGCTATGATTACACCACTATACTCTGGCCTGGGCAACAGAGAGAGACCCTGTCTTGGGGGGAAAAAACAAAACAACAAAAAAACAGAAAATAAGGAGCTTATGGTCTACCTAAAAAGAACACAAACACATGGCAATTAGGAAATCATTCAAGTGGGATGAATTGCTTACTAATGTAACAGAAAATTGTAATAGAGATTCATCCATTTATTCTGCACACATATATTGAGCTCCCACTATGTGTCAGACATTTAGTTGTCGGAAGAGGCAATTGGGTTTTTTAAGAGAAGGGTATGACTTAGTTGTGGGGCTGGAAAGAATGATTTCCTGGCTAAGTGTAAAAGAACAAAAGCAAAGTAACATGAGCATATTGGCTGGGATGGGTTTGGGAGGGTGGAGAGGATCTGGTTTTGACCAGAGTCCAAAGAAGGGGGAATAATTTGGGGGAAAGCCTGCCTGAGTCAATTGGTGCCATAGAATGGAGAGCTGGAAGGCACCCACCGAGTGTAGCTAGTCCCAGAAGTTTTCTTACTCCAATATTTTCTAGGGGTTATGCTCCTACTGCTCCAACACAAGGCAGAAACTCCTTGTGTCAGGCTGTCAAGCTAATAGGGCCACTGCTCCTCCAGAAAGGACATGCAGCAAGTACAAGCTACTCCATTGGTCACCAAATATGCCTCCAAATGCCCTCCGACATGGATAGGACATTCTCATAACGAGATTCCGAGGCAAAGCATAATTAAAAGAGGACTTTAGGCATAAGAGCAGCTTCCAAGCCCTGATCTACACCTGGGCTCTTTCAAATAGCAGGTGCAAGGAGACTGGATGATCCAAAGAGTCAGTCATAACTTATATTGGCTTTGGGTGGACCAAGAGACTGCCTGACATATGGTCGGGTGGATAGTTAGAATGAGCGAATGCGTGGAGGATGTACTACCAGTCTCTGACCACTACCAGTTTTCCCTAGCCCGGGACCTAGTAGCAAAGCTTCCCTGAGACCGCTCTAAGGCTGCAGTTCTCCAGACGGCGGCCGGAAGAGGGCGCTGCGTCTCGCCTCGGTCTGCAACCTTCAGCCCACAAGTCCTAGGCAGCGAGGGGGAATCCAGCCTCTGTCAAGTCCCAGAAAACCTTGGGCCTCGGAGATTCCCCCTCCACCCTTTCCCCACCCCCATCCCACTGGCCTGGGATCGGTACTGCGGCCACCAGAAACTGCCTGGGGCAAGTGTTGGGGATGTCGGGGAGACGGGCTGGGGTGGGAGGTTGGAGAGGAGGAAAGGAGCGGAGGAGGGAACCCCAGCGCTGCTAGCAAGCCCGCGGGAAACGCGAACACCCAAGGCCCAGGGGCTCACACTGTTGGGCCTGAGATCTGTTGGGGAATGGGGGGCAGAAAGAGCTATAGGTTTCGACTACCTGAAGCTGAATGAGGCTGCACAGCTCCTGGGGCGAAAACTGCCGCGCCGCCACCAGGATACTTCCGGAATCTGTCCTTTAATTATCTGGAGCAGCTGCGAAACTTACCTTAGAGCCTCACGAGCCCTAGAGCGCCCCGGAGGGTGTCCCCGCCCCTTCCGACGGGGGCGTCTGGCGGATTCGCCGCGGAGGGCTGCAGCTTGGGCCTCGCAGGGTCGCCTGACCGTTTCAGGCCTGTGCTTCCACCTCCCGTCTCCGTCTTGGTTTAATCGCAGTTCAAAGGGGGCTGCTGAGCAACCGCTACTCTCTGCTTTGTAACCCGCTCCCCAGATTCCCTCCTACCCCAGGCCTCTTCCCGCCAGAGGGCGCCCCTGGAGTCGGTGGAGGAGGTAGGGGCTCTAAATACAAAAATTCAAGACGAGTTGAATCTTGGCTTGAACTGCGTGACAGGAAAATAGGCAAGTTTGGAGACCACAGGTGTTAACTTCTAGTGGGGCTTGACCCGACAGAGGAGCAGATTCTTCAACACCAAAGGCCTAAGGGCTGGACTCTCTTCGGCTGACTCTGGCCCGCATAGGCGCGCCCTCGCCTCGCATTCCCTCCGCAGGGCACGCCTGTGAGGGAAACTGAAAAGCAGAAGCCGCGCTCGGATGTCTCGGCGCCCCGCTCCCAGCCTGCCCACAGGCCACGACTTGAGAAAAGCGTTCCCAAAAGGAAAGTCCCCTCAAAGACTCTAGACAGTCAAGTCGGGAGAGGGAGCAGTAGAGGGATCATTCCTTCCACTGCGTCTGTGAAAGCCGACTGTCTGCACGCCCCGGGCTCCAGCGGTCCCTCCCGAGGCTTTCGGTTCTGGTGCCTGAGAAAGCAGCGCAGAGGGGGCCCTGCGAGACCCCTCCAGAGAGAAATCATCCCCCGGAGGCATTCCTCAGATTTTGGGGTTGCGAAGCAGCGACTCCCAACGCCCATTTGCACTCCTGCCTTCCGCTCCCTGCGCCAGGTTGCCTCGATGGCACTCGCGAGCCCAGCTCAGCCCGGCCTAGAAGCCTGTGCCTAGCTATGGGAGATCGGCGGTAGCAACTGAGGGGCCCAAGTGCTTCTTGTCGAAGGTGGGAGGCCTAGATTCAGTTTCTATAAATCCAAAATACAGAATCAGAAGGAATAACTCCTTCTGTTAGCGACTTTTGTGATCTACAAACTCAGGCACATGATCTTATCCTGAATTGTTTGGATCCCTAGCACAAACCAGGCCAGTACACAGGGCAGGTTGTGACCATTTTTTACACTCAGGAAACAGGTGCTAGGAGGCTGTGTTTCCTTAGCATTTCTCGAGGCACTGGAGGAGGGGGGGGTTCAAAGATAAAAATAGGGCTCACCCTCAAGGAGGGAAGCCAGAAAACACACACTGGTTTACTCTGGCTGTGATGGGCGTGACTCCAGGGTGTGGCAGGAGCCCACAAGGGCGGTACTGCACGGCTGGAAAGAGGCAAAGCCAGGGTTCAAACCTAGGACTGACTTCTACTCAGGGGCTCCTCTCACGACCTTGGAATGCTGGGAGATCAAGAAATGATGCAAAAACACACAAACCTCCATTACAACCCTCTCTATCTCACTGGATCCTGCAGTAACATCTGTCAGAAAGTAACTACATATTATTTGGGTGATTTATTGTGAATGTGTAAACTCCGTGTGAGTAGGAGCTGCACCTAGATTAAGGCTGAATTTTCAGGCCTAGCATAGTCCCTGGCACAGAGCCCTAGCTGAATAAATACTGTTGAGTGAATCAAAAATTGTGATAAAACTTGAAGCAAAATAACACTACCAAGAGACAGAGTCGCTCAGCGCCCTAAAGAGGAGTGGAGGACCACAAAGGGAGTTAGAAAAAGCAGTTGTGGAGGGGGGTGGTGAGACAGGTGGTTCCTCCTCAGTTCCACCCGGTCCAAGCTACAGACCCCAAATTAGCCTTCTGTATGAGCCCTCTGTTCTTGTCTAGCAAAGTGACACTGGAGGGAGAGAAGGGAGTTTCCCTGTGGCCACGCTGGTGTAAGCAAAGGCTGATGGCGATTCCGCGCATCTAGGGCCGATCCTGGGCCTGCGCCCCCTCAGATTCCCGGTCGAGCCGCAGCCAGCGAAGCAGAGCGTGGTCGGAATTGAGGCAGCGACAGTGTGAGGCTGCGCCAGGGAAAGCTCCGTGAGGGGCCAGTGTTGGGCCCTGCCCTGACCTGCTCCCCACTGTGCCCACTCCACCCCGGAGCAAGTTAGTTGCGGGATAAAGGAAGACGCGCAGACTTCGCGAAGTGGAATCGGGGTTATTCGTATTCATGGAAAAAAAATCATTGGTTAGCCGGGGTCTGCCCTATTTAGCATGAGTCTAGGAGGCGGCGGAAAGAAAGGACGCTCTTCGGTCAAAAGGAGGTGTTTTGGGCCATGGGAGGGACTCTCGAGGTCTTTGCTTGGATAAGCTCGGAGATACAGATATCCTTCTCTTCCCCACAGGTGCCTTAGTCTCCGGGCTTATTTTTGGCAGTGCAGCGGTACTGGGGAAGAAGGCAGAGCCGCGCGTTGAGAAGGTTAGGGTAGGAGAGGTGCTGAAGCCTGGGCGGCAGGGCGCTGCAAAGGCCCAGGCGAGGTGGAGACGAGAGCTTGCTGGTGCGCGCGAGAAGCACCCCTGCAGGCAGAGGTTGAAGCGCCGTTCCAGTTGGTCCCAGAGTGAAGCGGGAGTCTTTGCCCGCCCCAGCCACTTCGAGCTCCGCTCCAGTTCAGCTCCCAGACTCGCCACCTGCTGCGCGGTTCTTGGGGAGGGGGTTCCTTGTCCAGAACGGGGAGGGGGGTTTCCTCGAGAACTGCAGGCCCGGTTGCCCCGGGACTCTCAGAGCCGGAGGCCAGGGAGCTGCCAGCCACGTGCGCCTGTGGCCTGCTGAGAGGTTGAAAAGCTGCCGAGGGACGAAGACCCAGGGGCTGTGGAAGATTCACCCAACTCTTCCTTTTACTCAGGTCTGGGGACCTAAAGAGGGGATGGGGATCGTCATGATAATAACTACCGCAATCTTCAGTGCTGGCACTGAGCTGAAAAAACATTCAAAGCTTTCAAAGCACTTTGATGTGCTCCATCTTACTTGAATCTCACAAAAACATTGTGAAGATTGATCTCCATTTCTAAATGGTGTTGAGACTGGGAAAGATGTACAACATTCTACACTTGGTGTTTCTTAAACTTACCAACAACTATGAAATAATGGCGAGTCAGAGAAAGAAGCTGGGTGACAGGGAAACCCACCCCGCCTTTGCAATCAGACCCCATTCCGGACGCAGGCCCGGCCAGGTCGCGCCTGCAGACAAGGTCTGTATTCAGCGTTGCCAGTTCTCCTCTGTGGTTCGCTTAAGCCCGGCGTCGCCTCCCCTCCTTGCTTAGCCACCACAGTAATCAATGCTCAGTTAGTCCGGTCCTGAGAGCGCCCCCCAGAGAAGCCCCTGGGAAGGAAAGGCAAGGAGCGGGGCTTCGCGCTGGTCTTTCGCAACACAAACGGCGAGCGCGTCTCCCTGCGCAAACGTAGAGTGGCCTCCCCAGCACTGCCGTGGGGACCGCACAAAAACGCGGGCGCAGGTGGGAGGGCGGAGGGTGCCCTGAGCTTTCTTTCGCCTGGTAAAGAAGGTAGGCTGTGAGAAAAGCCAATGTTAGTATAGACGTTGGCTTTGTATTGAGGGAGTAAGAGCACTCTTCAAGGACAGGGCTGAAATCTTTAAAAACAAATAGAACTTTCTCTACTATAATTGCTATTAATAATTTTAAAAAGGGAGCCTGGATGAATTAAGTAGCTCAAAACTGCCTGTTCATCATCATCAGGAGCTCCCTCTCTACAAGGAGGGAAAAGAAAATGTGAAAACAAAAACTAAATTCGAGAAGCTCCTTGACCAGCGCGGTTGTCTTGCAGGTACCCGCCGGGCCCGGCCGAGGAGCGCTCTGCCCTCCCAGCCCCCGGCGCGCAGAGGAGGCTAAAACAACCAAAAAGAAAGCAAAACAAAAACAACAATAAAAACGTTTAAAATCCACGGACAAAAACCGGAGTCGGTCTCAAAATCCGCGCCGTTCAGGGCTCCACTCGGTAGTCGACTCGGCTGCAGGCCCCGGCCTGGTCCGAACAACGCGGGGGACACCCCCGACTCCGCTGGGGATCGCAGCCCACAGCTCCCCCTCGCCAGGCGCCCAAGGACCCTCAAGGCGCGGGGCCCACACTTGAAGCCTGGGAACGCGCAGACAGGAAACCCACTTCCTCCTAAGCAGTTTCTTGCTCGTCGGATGAGAGGCGCCCAATTGAAGCAGAATGATCCTCATCTACTAATATCCAGCGTGGCCACAAAGCGACTGGCCATTTACGCCACCACTTTAAACAAAGATATTTGGTTATTCCCGGGAAGCAAGTGCACTTTTGCATGGCTGAGCTGCGGGCGGAGGCGAGCCTCAGCCCAGCCTCCCGCCCGCTGAGCTTCCCGCACCTCGGCATTCGCCCCCTCCTGGCCAGCGCTCCCGCCGCCGGGGTTCAGGCTCAGTTCCGCCCGGCAACAGACTGGCGGGCACTCACTCCGCTCCCTGCCCGCGCCCTCCCTGAAGCATCGGAGGGGAAAACAGCGTGGCTCTGGGCTCGGGTGCTGGGGCTGTGATGTCCTCGGAAAGTCAGCTTCAGCCCCAGAACCCCGCGTGTCTGGGAGATGGGCGAGGGTCAGGGACACCAGGTTTGTTCGAGGTGGGGCAACTTCAGTGACGGACCCTCCCGTGAGACCCCTTCCCATCATCCCAGCTCGGGGGCCAGTGCTGTGTTTGCTCGGCCGGGGGTGGGGGTGGGGAAAGACCTGGGGGGAGGCGTGTTGGTGGGGGTGGCCCACTGAAAAACCACTGAGCTGCGGGGGCGGGTGGTGGCTCGGGGATCCGGGACAGCCTCCGGGAGGCAGTCGATCCCCTACTCAGCGCCCCCTCCGCCCGCTCGGATTCTCTCGGGTAGGGGGAAAGGGGGCGGGGAGCAGAGGTGTCCCTCTGACGGCGGCAGAAGAGAGGCAGACAGACTGACAGACACGTAGACCAACAGTGCGGCCCCAGGGTTCGTCCCCAGACTCGCTCGCTCATTTGTTGGCGACTGGGGCTCAGCGCAGCGAAGCCCGATGTGGTCCGGAGGCTGTGGGAAGGCGCGGGGCTGGGAGGCCGCGGCGGGAGGGAGGAGCAGCCCCGGCAGGCTCAGGTGAAACCCCCACCCCGTCCCTCGGCCCTCTTCTCCTAAAGACCTGTTCATGTCCGGGGAACCCCGACCGAATTGGAAAGTGGTTCCACTTTGTAACTCCGCAAGTTGGTTGCAAAGCAGCATTCACCTTCCTTCCTCCCAACCATCTCTCCTCCTCGGTTACTCCCCCACCCCACCTCCTGCCCTCCCCGCTCTCGGTTCCCTCCTCCTTCCCCACCCCTCCACCTCCTCCCCGCGCTCCGCTGGTACCCCACAAAAAATGGGGGTGGGGGTGTCCAAGGGAGGGGGGAATGCTTTGGGTCTCGTCTCTGCCTCTCTCTCTCTCTTTGAGACCTAAAAATCCTGACAAGTGAAACTTAAAGGTGTTTACCTTGTCATCAGCATGTAAGCTAATTATCTCGGGCAAGATGTAGGCTTCTATTGTCTTGTTGCTTTAGCGCTTACGCCCCGCCTCTGGTGGCTGCCTAAAACCTGGCGCCGGGCTAAAACAAACGCGAGGCAGCCCCCGAGCCTCCACTCAAGCCAATTAAGGAGGACTCGGTCCACTCCGTTACGTGTACATCCAACAAGATCGGCGTTAAGGTAACACCAGAATATTTGGCAAAGGGAGAAAAAAAAAGCAGCGAGGCTTCGCCTTCCCCCTCTCCCTTTTTTTTCCTCCTCTTCCTTCCTCCTCCAGCCGCCGCCGAATCATGTCGATGAGTCCAAAGCACACGACTCCGTTCTCAGTGTCTGACATCTTGAGTCCCCTGGAGGAAAGCTACAAGAAAGTGGGCATGGAGGGCGGCGGCCTGGGGGCTCCGCTGGCGGCGTACAGGCAGGGCCAGGCGGCACCGCCGGCCGCGGCCATGCAGCAGCACGCCGTGGGGCACCACGGCGCCGTCACCGCCGCCTACCACATGACGGCGGCGGGGGTGCCCCAGCTCTCGCACTCCGCCGTGGGGGGCTACTGCAACGGCAACCTGGGCAACATGAGCGAGCTGCCGCCGTACCAGGACACCATGAGGAACAGCGCCTCTGGCCCCGGATGGTACGGCGCCAACCCAGACCCGCGCTTCCCCGCCAGTAAGTGAGGCCGCCCCACTGTGGGGCCGCGGGCTGAGCTCAGGAGATGAGGCGAGAGCCGTCCAGAAGGCGCGGCGCCGGCAGGCTGCGCGCTGGGCATCAGGGAGGGCGGCCCGGCAGCGGCGCCAGGGACTTGGGTGCGGGAGCTGGGGATGCTTCCCGCTGCTCGGCTGGGGATCCAAGAACAGGCACTTGGTAGCGCTGGGGTCCTGCGGTCAGATGCGGGTACTCGGCGTTTCCTAGGCGCGGTGGACTGGCAGTTCTGTTCCGCGCAGAAGACCTCGGGGAGCCGAGGGAAGCGACCCCAAGCTCAAGGAGCAGGGGCGAGCAGAGCGCGGAGAGGCTAGGCCCGGCCAGGAGGGAGGCTGCCCTGTTGGGAGGCACTCGAGCGCCCGTCCCGGCCCTCTCTCCAGCGGAGTCTGGGCAGGTGGGAGGACTCGCAGTTCCAGAGGGGACTCTAAGGGGCCGAGCAGATGCCCTCACTGAGGCCGACAGGAGAGAAGCCAAGAGGCAAAGCGTCTGGGGGCTCCAGCTTTTGGAAGTCAACACCCCCTTTCCTAACCTCTCCAAATTGGGGTCTACCGTCGGACCCCAGCTCCCTGCCTGAGCCCAGTTCGCCGCCTGTGGCCAGCTAATCCCATTGCTCTGACCTGGGCTGGGCACGAAAGGAGCAGAAGCGGCCTTTCCCCCAATGCGTCTTTCGGTTCGAAAGAGGGAACTGAGACTGAGGGAGGGCAACCAGGGTTGAGGCTGTGAGCGCTCTAGTGCAGCCCTCGACGGCACGGCCTGGGGCAGGCGCTGGCAGTTCCCCGCGGATGGGCCTCTTGGGGCCCAGCGCTAGGCTGCCTGGGTCAGGAGGGCGCCGTCGGGTTGGGGCGGGCCGGGCGGGCCAATGGCGCGGAAAACAGGGGTGGCCTGGCTCGGCCTGGCCCCGGCCGACGCTGTGCGTTTGTCGCTTACAGTCTCCCGCTTCATGGGCCCGGCGAGCGGCATGAACATGAGCGGCATGGGCGGCCTGGGCTCGCTGGGGGACGTGAGCAAGAACATGGCCCCGCTGCCAAGCGCGCCGCGCAGGAAGCGCCGAGTGCTCTTCTCGCAGGCGCAGGTGTACGAGCTGGAGCGACGCTTCAAGCAACAGAAGTACCTGTCGGCGCCGGAGCGCGAGCACCTGGCCAGCATGATCCACCTGACCCCCACGCAGGTCAAGATCTGGTTCCAGAACCACCGCTACAAAATGAAGCGCCAGGCTAAGGACAAGGCGGCGCAGCAGCAATTGCAGCAGGACAGCGGCGGCGGCGGGGGCGGCGGGGGCGCCGGGTGCCCGCAGCAGCAACAGGCTCAGCAGCAGTCGCCGCGACGTGTGGCGGTGCCGGTCCTGGTGAAAGACGGCAAACCGTGCCAGGCGGGTGCCCCCGCGCCGGGCGCCGCCAGCCTACAAGGCCACGCGCAGCAGCAGGCGCAGCAGCAGGCGCAGGCCGCGCAGGCGGCGGCAGCGGCCATCTCCGTGGGCAGCGGTGGCGCTGGCCTTGGCGCACACCCGGGCCACCAGCCAGGCAGCGCAGGCCAGTCTCCGGACCTGGCGCACCACGCCGCCAGCCCCGCGGCGCTGCAGGGCCAGGTATCCAGCCTGTCCCACCTGAACTCCTCGGGCTCGGACTACGGCACCATGTCCTGCTCCACCTTGCTATATGGTCGGACCTGGTGAGAGGACGCCGGGCCCGCCCTAGCCCAGCGCTCTGCCTCACCACTTCCCTCCTGCCCGCCACACAGACCACCATCCACCGCTGCTCCACGCGCTTCGACTTTTCTTAAGAACCTGGCCGCGTTTAGACCAAGGAACAAAAAACCACAAAGGCCAAACTGCTGGACGTCTTTCCTCCTTTTTTTTCCCCCCTAAAATTTGTGGGTTTTTTTTTTTAAAGAAAATAAAAACAACCAAGCGCACCCAATCTCTTAAGGAATCTTTAAGCAAAGAAGGGCATAAAACAGCTTTGGGGTTGTCTTTTTTGGTGATTCAAATGGGTTTCCCACGCTAGGGCGGGGCACAGATTGGAGAGGGCTCTGTGACATGGCTCTGGACTCTGAAGACCAAACTTCACTCTGGGCACACTCTGCCAGCAAAGTGGACTCACTTGTAAATACCAGGATTTTTTTTTTTTTTTTTTTTTTTTGAAGGGAGGACGGGAGCTGGGGAGAGGAAAGAGTCTTCGACATGACCCACTTGTCACTGACACAAAGGAAGTGCCCCCTCCCCGGCACCCTCTGGCCGCCTAGGCTCAGCGGCGACCGCCCTCCGCAAAAATTGTTTATGTTTGATGTGAACTTGTAGCTGTAAAACGCTGTCAAAAGTTGGACTAAATGCCTAGTTTTTAGTAATCTGTACATTTTGCTGTAAAAAGAAAAACCACTCCCAGTCTCCAGCCCTTCACTTTTTTTTATGGGCATTGACAAATCTGTGTATATTATTTGGCAGTTTGGTATTTGCGGCGTCAGTCTTTTTCTGTTGTAACTTATGTAGATATTTGGCTTAAAAATAGTTCCTAAGAAGCTTCTAATAAATTATACAAATTAAAAAGATTCTTTTTCTGATTAAAACCCTCCTTTTTGTTTGGTTTTGATTTGGCTTTAAATGGCTTTGAGGGCGGGGGCTTGGGAGGATCTTGTCTCTGGTCTGATAAGATTCAAATTGTTTGGGTTTGAGCTCAAAGGATTCTGAACCGGGTAAGGAGGTAAGGAGGCCAGGCCGAGAGTCCTTGCCCCACAGGAAGAGGGAGTTTTGTTCTTCTTTAGAAATTGTGTGGAACCAAACCTGGAGCAGTCCTGAGACTGCAGTGGAGGACCGAAATACCAAACTACTTCCACCAAAAGGGAGAGGGAGAGAGAAAGAGAAAGAAACCAAAGAATTCATTTTCTGAGTCAGGCTTCTGTTGATAGGAGTTTCAGAAGTATCTACTGTGGTCTCACAAACCTGAGCCAAAGTTTTAAAACAGTGAGAGAGGACACCCATTTTAAATAACTCTGAGTGAGTTATGGTTTTTAGCGAATGGATCGCCTCTGTAGATTTGAACATCAAATCTTTATTTCTAATCCGTGGCTGAGCTCCTTCACAGAATTCGGTTGGAGGCTGTTTTCAAAAGTGAGGAAGTCATTCTGGGGTTTTATTTCTGCCCTAAAACAGGGATCCCTCTCGGGGACCAGCAGCAGACACCCACAGCCCCTGCTGCTTTTGGCTCCTTTGGCCTCCAGTGGAGTAACACTGGGTGACAGGCCTGAGGACGTCCCAGGAAGGACTTTGTGAGCTGAGATTCCACTCTTTGTTGTACCGGTTTTTCTCTCTGGGATCCTAAATTTTTGTAGTAATGAATCTTTCTCCTGTTTGCAGTTCTTCACCTCCCAGCCACTACCTCCCATGCCAAGCAAAAAAAAAAAAAAAAAAAAATCCTTTTTGATTCCTTCTTCCAACCTCTAATTTCCTGGTTTCCTCAGTGCTTAGGGTTTGTGTTGGGAGACCCATCAGGGATGAGAGGGAGGGGAGAAGGAATGGTTTTGAACATAGAAAAACTGTAGTCCCTGGAGGGGCTGTAGCCCCTTCCGGGTCACCCTTGCCAAATCTAGGGACGAAAGGCAGCTGAGCGAGCTGAGCGAGCTGCGGGCAGATGCCCCTCCCAGCACTTTCCTCTAGGCCTGGAAGTATTGGATTATGGGCACTTGATTCTTATTTGGCATGTACTCACTTCTCGCCTAGATTTTCAACTTTCTTTTTCTTCCTCTCTTTCCCTCTTTCATTTCATTATGTCTGCATCTCTTCCCAATCCCTCCCTCCCGCTCCCCCACCAACAGCTTGTGAGGAAAGCAGACTGGCCGGAGTCCTCGCTCCGGTCCCAGTAGTCCTCTTTGTTGACTTCCTGGAGGCTCCTCTGGGGTGGTGCCTTAGGACTGGGGGCTAGGCCGGGCTTTCTCCCTCAGAAACCTGGCCTCACTGCTGAGATACAGTTTCCAATATCCAGAGGGACTCGAAGATACCCAAGAGGATGGTTGGGTCTAGTGAGTGTGCTGGTTGAAAGGCGGGGAAGGGAGATTTTAGCAGGTCTCACATTTTAGAAAACAAACACAAACCCGTAAAGTTTGACCACTTGCGTTGGAATGGTCAGCTGTGGTTCCGGGACCGGGAGTGTAGGTGGCTAAGGCACCCAGCTCAGGCCGGCCGGGAAGGGGATGTGGATACTGCAGCTGCTGTTTGGCTCTAGGTCCGGATCCCACGGAATTGGAGCTTCGCTAAACCTGCCCCAGCTTAGCCCAAGCCCGGGCGGGGACCTGGCTGGCAGTGCCCGGCTGTGGTCCAGGCGGCTGCCCCGCACCCCATTCTAACCGGGAGCAAGCCTTTGGGAGTCACAATTTTAGTAGGCTGTGGTACCTTCGGTCTTATCATCTTTGCACTGGATGGAGTTTCCAACAAGTACATTCTTCTCCTCGACGTCTAGAGTCGGCATAGTTTGAAGTCTGTTTACTTGTCCCAGGGAAAGGTGAACTCAGTTGGGTTTGGGGACCGAGACAAACAGGACCTCAGTCTCTTTCTCCCCATCAATCACGATAGCTCCATCCGCTCCCGCTCCCGGCTGGGGGACTTGTAGCAGCTGCAGGAAGAGACCTAGAACGCATTCTGAAGCTTTTCATTAGGGAAATAGGTGGCGCTGGGAGCAGTGCAAGAGGGTTCCGCAACCTGGGGACACCCTCCGCCCCTACAGCACCGTCGGCTTCTGGAAAGCCGACCGTCCTCCTTTCCGGGAATCTCCTGCATCAACTCGTGCCCAATTTCTGGCCTCCCCTCTCGGAGAAATCGGCCTTCTGAGGATGCCCCTGGCGCTGAGGTGCTTGGAAGCTTCTGAGGTTTGGGAGCAAGTACAGTTCACCCCGAGATCACTGCGAAGCTTTGCCTCCGCCAAAGTACCCTACCAATCCCTAGGCCCCAACGGCTGCGAGGAGTGGGGGAGATTTTGCACACTGCACCCCCCCTTCCTCCTCTCCCCACCCCCACTTCGCCATGTAAACACGAGGACTTTCTCGAGAGCCTTGGAGAGCCGCTCTAGTGGCTTCGGGCCCTGAAACCCCAGACTGGGCTTGTTTGATGTTTAGCATCCCAAAGCGGCTCCCCACCCTGGCCCCAGCCTGGGAACTGGGAGCTGTGGGCAGGAGAGGAAGGAAAGCAGCTCTCTCAGCTAGCAAGGGGGTCAGGGACTGGGCCAAGCTCAGAAGAGGGGAGAAGAGCGAGACAGATACGCTCTGAGTAGGAGAGACAGGGATCCCGGGCTGTTGCGACTACCAACAAGGGCACACACTGCGGTCCTCAAGGCCAGGAGGCGGATGGGGGCAGGGAATGCCTCAGCCAACAGGGCAGCGGCTCGGCCCTGCTGCTGGCCCGGTGGGAAGTAGCCTGGGGCCCAGCGAATGAAATCCGAGTCTGGCCCCGGCAGTCTCCGCTAGAAACGCTCTGGGCGCGCACTCCTGGAGACACGGATGCCCCGGGCGCTCCAGACCAGTGTCCTTGTAGGAGGCTTCTTCCCGAAGCTTAGAGTTTGGCCTTTCATAGGGAAAGACTTGCTCGTGAGCCTTCTAAGGAATTTTAAATCTTCCTGGGCCAGGGCTGGGAGCGAGCTCTAGTGACAGTGTCTTGGTCTGGCATCCAACTCTCCAATTTTGAGGCCGCAGGGAGGAATTCTCAGACTTTAGAGGCCGCACAGCCTTCAGCGCGCTCACCGCGTCCAGGCGTCAGTGAGGGGCTATCTCGAGGCGCGAGTGCACAAAAGGTAGCGCGAATCTCTTCTCAGGCGATCCAGATAAGAGGAAATGAGAGCGGGGTTTTCTGACTTCCAGCTCATTAGGGACCAGGTAAGGTCAATGCTTTCTCTATTATGTCTTTATCTTAAAAGCGGGTCAATTTAAGATAAGGGAAAAAAAATCCAGGATCTGTGTGAACCGTGCTGATAAAGACTGACCCCTTTTCTGAACTAAAAGCAAGCCAGGCAGACATTCATTTTCTATAAACAAGAGAGTTGTTAGAAGCTGCCTTGAATTCTGATCGTATGTCTCCAGACATCGCTCTCCCTTCCCTGCTCCCCACCCCCCAATTATTAGCGCGAGGAAGCGGAGTAGACGATTTTATTTGTGGAGAACTAGGAAGCCCATTGGGAGATGAGAATCTGAGATGATATGGTTCTTAGGCATGGGCTACTGGCTTGTTTAGTTCAACTAGGACTTTCTTTTCGAATGGAAGGAAAGTGACAGACACGGGTATTGGGAGGGAGGAGGCTGAATGTTTTCTCTGCTGTTAGATTCTGGTTAGGAGACGCTGGACACCATGTTCCTCTGGCTCTCCCTGCCTTCCTGGCTGGCGCGTTCCTCCTCGTGCAGTTGTGTTTCTGAGACTTCAGGCCACCCTCTGTGGGGCCCAGTTTAGTAGCTTACCTCAACTTGGAGCACAGGAAAGTTTTCTGGTGCCCCTTCGGCCAGTTGCTCCTAGAAGGAGTCTTATTTTCAGTCACCCTCTCTGGAAAGTTTGTCCACCCAAGCTGAGGGAATTGGATATGGATGGGAGTAGATGAAAGTAAGTTTTACTGAAGGGGGTCTGCATGTGCCCTTATCCTCACCTCATGTAGCTGTGTTTCTGAACTTTCTTTAATGAATCTCAAAGGAATGGAGAAAGAGCAGACTCAGCAACTTGGCAGCACAGCTCTTGCCTCAGCTGAAGCCATAGCTGAAGTGGCTGGCTGTATTTCTCTCTGATAGTGACCTAATGCCCAACTTGGTGGGTATCGAGGCATGATCCTGGGCTCCTGTGCCTCTCCTCGTTTGATAATGTTTCCCGTTTGACGTCTGCTACCTAAGCATTTATTACCCTTGTTATGAGTTGTAGCCAAGTTTTGGAAAGGGTTAGATTTAAATCCATTTTGCTGTTTTATCTATTTTTGTTATTTGTAGGACACTTCAACATAAATTGATCACTGTTAGTGTTCTGCCTGAAATATAAATAAAACATAACATAAATGTGGCAGGCAAAAGCACTTGTTAAAGAAAACTCTTGCCTCCCACATAAAATCCACATCTGATTCTGCTTACTCTGTAAGTGATTGCACACAGATTTCTATGTATTTATATATATGTGTGTATAGAGGTATATGTACATATGTATCTATCTTATACACACGTATATATAAATATCGATCTATCTTACACACATATATTTATTTTATAAGACATTCAAAACAAAAAATTGTAGTATAGAATTCTCAGAGATTTTACAGAACCCGTTAGATGCAAGAACATTGAATAAATTCACTACCTCAATTAAGGTGTCTCATTAGTTTCCCTGAAAAATTCAAATAGACCAAAACCCTTTAGTTTTACCCACTTTAAGTTAGAATATTTATTTATTGCCATGTGAAACTCTGGATAACTAATTATGTTTTAGGAAATATTAAAATTTTTTCCTAAAGAATTTGAACTTGGTGTCTGAGACACAGCTGTGGATAAGACTTCTTGAGGCATTCTATAACAAAAAAAATATTGTCCCTTGCTGAACTTATCCACCTATAAAAATCATTGGTATAAATACTACTGCCCTGGGGCAACAACAGCAATAAACAAATGAAAACTGTTTCTGCTCTGCATTGGTTGCAAACATCTTCTTGATTTCAGCCTTTAAGCCTTCACATAGTAGTGGAAATAAGAATGCAGGTCTGAGTGTTGTCTGACAGCAAGGAAAAAGGCAAACTTTTTTTCCTCTCCCTTTTCCCCTCTATTTCACACATTTCCAGAGAATCCGGTCTTTGATTGTTAGACCTTGCTGTTAGTAACAGCAGGCTGTTGGTGGAGTGTTAAACATTCTATTTCTAGAGTATTGGTGATTGCTGATCATTCATTTCTATAAAATCAGAGATATCAGGCCATGAAGTATCTTTGGATATCCTTCCCCTGTCCCTGTGCTCTGGATCCAGTCTATGGTAAAGGACCCACAACAGGTTGGCCTCTACCTTGCCTGTATTCTCCCTCCTAATACTACTGCTCTAAAGGTCCAAAGCTCTAGGAAAACAAGACTTTATTTGGCTCGCGTGCTACTGATTTACCTGATCTTTCCAGCACACACGGGTACCGAGTGCGCGCGCGCAGAAGTAAACCTGGGAATTACCGTAATGACACGAAGAGGACCGAGAGCTAGTTCCTTTGAGCTGACTGCACGCTCTGCCATAAACCTGGAGACTCCAGTGTCTAAGGAACTGGATATACCTATGTGTAAAACGAACCTCGCAAAGTTATGGTCCCAACAGAGGCTTCCAGAGCATTAGGTCTCTGAAGAGACTTGCAGCGACAGACTTTTCTAGAGGAGACTCAAGCCGCAGAGGATTAAATCTCTCTCTCTGCCTGGCCACTTGATGGTGCCTCAAGGTCTGCAAGACCTGGGTTGCGACTAAGGGCCTGGGGGGCTGTGCAGTGACAGCTTCTTCCTTCCCTTCTGATTCTACTTCAGAAAGAATTGCAACTCTCAAACCACCGTGGTGCACACAGCACACATTCCTACCGCAAGCCACAGCAAACAGAAGTTGTAGCTAGTTCATTACTACCCACTGACCCGGCAGTATTAACTGAAATGTTGATTACTGCTCCCTGGCAGTACTGTTCCCTGGCAGGACTCCTGAGCCTGGGCCTGGGTGCAGTAAACTTTGGAAGTGCTGCGTTGTATCATACCTACAACTCACACAATAGAAAAAGCTCAGACATCTCTCTACACATCTACATAGTCCATTTACTTCATACTGAAATCAAACAGAAAAACTTTTTAGAAGTATTTAACAAAAAGCCAACCGACTTATGGCCATTATTTAGCACTGGGTGGGGGTAAAGAGAAAGAGAAACCCTTTGAGATATATGGTAGCATGCAAACATGTTCACATTAACCTTCCTGTATTAACCATTTTCTATCAATTACAATGCCACATCAACACAATTAGTTGTTGAAAATTCTCAACATGGCTAAATACTTAGATTGCATTGGTGGTGCGCCTGTGAAAGCTAGTTGGGGGTTGTGTATGTGGTTCTGCTCATTGGAAAGACAGAAGAGAGAAAGGGGGCTGGAAAGGGGACTGGGAGAAAAGAGAAACAACTGTTCCTGGTGAAAGTGTGTGGGCTTCTGACGGAGGCTGGGGCAGCTGAGAAGTGCTGGTTATATATAGCTAGGTCAAAGTGATGGGGAGGTGGGGGTGATGGTGGATGACTGTGTATATACTGTGCCTGTGGTGTTTAGGGGGTGATCCTAGAGGGAAGGGCCTGGGAGACGGCTGGGAGGTGGTGTGTGTACCATGTCTGAGCTTTGGGCCGGTAACACAATGGCAATGTAATTATCTGGCTGAAACACGCTCAAATGGCAAAAAGTTGCAAAATAGATCGACCTCCCAGAGAAGAGACAGAGCTGGTTACAGAGGTCTGCAGCCATCATCCTTTTTTCAATACATTTTAAACAAGAGGATCTAGCTAGTGATTCTGATTCAATACACATAATCAGTTTGCAAGTCTTATTTCCATTTGAAAACAGGGCCATTTGCAATCATAAGAGCCGGACACGCTGAAAGATACCGAGCGCATTCCGAGCAGATGATGGGTGACAGAATCTGTAGGCAAGCACTAAATATTTTCTTCCAGCTTCAGACCTTGGGCATCAGTCTTCGGTCCCGAAGTATTTTAAACGGAATATTCCTGTTGAATATATAATTGCTTAGAAAATGGAGACTCCATGGTTGGGAGGAAAAAACCGGCAAGAAAGGTGACAGAGGAACCTTGTTGATTGTGCTTCTCTTCGGTACTGGTTAACAGTCATTTAATGAAGAGTCTACCCATTGGGTAGAAAACTTGATGGAAAAATTGAATTGGTTTTTAAGGGAATGGCTGCCAGAAGGGGTTGCCGGGGTTAACATTCTCAGGCTGGAGCTGCGAATCCCTGGCTGGGTGTGGCCGGGACTGGCAGGGAGTCTTCGGGGCCTTCAGGGAAGCCCAGGGACAACTCTGCGACCTCCCAACGACGCCGCCAAAGACCTGGGGGCCCCTCGCGGCCCGGCTGTTCCAAATGGGTTGCCAAGTGTCTAAACTAGAAGTGTGGGCACTTGAAATCGCGAGCTGTCTTAGGGTCTCTCGCTGCGAAAGTTTGATTTCCAGGACCAAGAGAAGCAGCTGTCCCAGGCGCTTAGTTTCCTGCCCCGCAGCCTCATCCTCCCCCGACCCCCCACCTCTCAGTCTCCCCAGTCCCAGTCCTTACCCCGCCCACCCGCGGCCTCTCTCCAGACACCCAGCCGGCAGCCTGGCTCTCGGCCCCCGCCCGCCCCGCGTCCCCGCGTCCCCGCGTCCCCGCGTCCCCACGTCCCCGCGCCCCGCCCCGCCCCGCCCCTGCCCAGGTTCTTCCTCCAGTTCCCGCGCTGGGAACAGCCTCGGCCGCGCGCCCCCTGCGGACGCGGCCCCCAACCCCTCCTGGAGATCACACCGGCAAGTCTGGTGTGCGGAAGAGTAGAAACTTCCCGGGAATTTAGATCCCAGAATATACAAATATTAGTTCACTAGGTAACGACGATGATGCAAACTCCAACTTGTAGGGCTTTAAAAAAAAGCTCTTAACGCACAATCTTTCTTTGTACAAATAAACGAAACCAAACAAAGCCAGCGAGGTACTGCTGTTTCCCTGGTAAATTTTCTTAAGGAAAAGAGAGATTCCGTCTCTGCCCAGATATCAACATCTAACGAATTTTCTAGGAGACTGAAACTCAAGCTAATAATAGTATGTGCTTAATGCTAATTCCATTTTTATTTCAAAGGGGGGTAATTTATCAGCCTCTTCAAAGTGATGCCTCGTAGGCAGGTGCTGTGTTTTTGGATATCCTTGTAAAGCATTTTTGCTTCTGGGAAGATCTCAGAGGAACCAATAGATAAGATGTGTGTATGTCGTGGGATGGAGGTGGGATTCTTTACAGCTCATGGCCCTGCTTGTTCAATTTCCTGCAAAACTCATTCTAAAAGCCCCAGGGTTCTCTTTAATAGGGGCCAAATGGCAAGAACCCCAAAGAGTTAAATATTTCATTCTTCCTCCCTATACCTCCTTCATTGCGCCTTCCACCCCCAGCTATAAATTCTAGATTTTTTCTTTCGTCTCTGGAACCCATCCTGTGGATAATTGAGAGTGACCCAGAGGCACTAATCTGCCCTGGGGTGAGGTGGGGGTGGCAGTGGAGGTAAGGCCTCCCACAAGCTCCCTGGTTCTGCAAACTGGGAGGACAGAACTCCTATAACTGGCAGGAGGTGAGGGGGATGCTGGGACCCACAGGACCTAGTCTGCTAGGGGAAAGGGAAACAGGCTCCCATGACTGAGGACACAGCCTCAGACCAGACGTGGCTGGGTGGACAGGAATGTGGTGCCCAAAAGCAGCAGAGATCCAGGACAGGAAGTTGCAGTCATCTGACAGCCCCATAGAGATACATTGCCCACATGACTATTTCTAGAAGTGGTTGTGATTTGTGTAGATCCCTTCACACCCTCCCGGGCCCAGGATGCACAGGCGCTCACTAACCCAAATCTTCAGGTGCAATCCTGGTCAGAGAGAAGAAACTTCAGCCTGCCCTTCTCAGGGAGACCCCTTCTGCCTCCCCAGTGTAGGTGTGTGAGACCCTCATTATTACCCCAAGATCATGTGCAGAAGCATCAAGCATCTTATTCTTGTATTTACAGCCTGGTGCGACTTTATTATCTACTTTTCATCTGTTTCTTCATCCTTCCCTATTTTCCATTTCTTTATTGCAATGCCTATGTTTTCTTTGCTTTCTTGTCCAATTTCAGTCATGGCTGCAGTCCTACTTTATAGGTAATTCGGCAATGTTTATCCTAATGTCAGTACTAAAAGGAAAAGTAGAGAAAGTGGATGGGCTAAGTAATAAAGAATGAAAGCCAGTAAGGTCCATATGGGAGACCAGTTGGGGAGTAAGAAGACCAGAGAACAGCCAAGGTCAGCCTATCAGAGGACTAGGGAGAAAAATGATGGAAGCAAAGAGAAGCCGCAGCCTGGAGAAATTCAATTAATGTCAGTAGATGGGGAAGAATGAGTACAGCCGGGACCCAAGGCATATGCCTCCCCTGGAGGGGCATAGAGAGGGATAAGGAGGAAGCAGATGTGTGTATGGCAGTCTGTCTCTGAGCTGAGGGGCAAAACCTAGAAAAGCTGGCCTTCCCTTCTTCCAGGCTTTAAGAAGGGGAACTGTCCTGCCAGAGCAAATTAAAAGGCTGGGGAGTCCAGGGGTCAGGACCGGGAGTTCGCCTGCCGAACCCCAGCCTGCTCCTCCGCCCTGGACAGCTCCGGGTTCTGTACCCTGTGGAGGAACAGATTCAAGGGAACCTGGGGGCAGAGGGCAAGGCCAAGGGGAGAGGAAATAGCTTCTAGAAACTTCTGTGGAGACAGGCAAAACTCTTTTTCTGCACACGTGTCCCATTCCTCCTCCCTGTAGTTTGGAGAGGGCATTTTAGAAAAAGAGCCCCTTGGTTTTCCCCGACCCTGCGGTTGGACAGCGCCCCCTTTATTCTCCGCGAGCACGGCCTGGACAAAGGCGTCACTTGGAGGGAGCCTCAGTTGCCTGGGAACTCCGAGCGGAACCCACCCCGCTTCCCTAACCCGAGTCGTTTCCCAGGATGGAAGGCCGATCCTGGCTCCCCGTCATCAGGCTAGGCCGCAGGTTCTGGCTGGGCTGCACCCCCCAGGTCCCCGCCCCCAGCCCCCATCCCCTGCCCCGCTGGCCGGGCTCCGCAGGGCTCTCGCAGTTTCAGAGCCCGGGGACCCCGGCGCAGGAGGAGGCCTGGGCTTGCCCGGTGGCTCAGCGTGGAGAGAAGGAGAGGGGAGTCCCCCGCCCCCCACCCTCCAGGCTGCTTGGGGACTTCGAGGGGCTTGGAACCCGGGTACTCCTTTTTATGAAGTTCAACACACTGTGAGATATTTTAGCTGCAACACAACCCTTTTAATACCCAGTATGACACCGACTGTGTGAACGAGGCCCTTATTTGCTTGGTGAACGCCGGGGTGCACATCAAGACGCTTCCCTGCCTGGGAGGCACAGAACCCTCTCCATGGGCCCCGAGGCGGGCAACCGAGGTAGCTGAGAGGGACCGCGGCCCAGCACCGGCTAGTCTGGGTGGGAAGGCGGCCGCCCAGACTTCATGCGGTCGACACCCTCTGCTCGGCCCCAGCCTAGAGGCCGCCAGCATTTGAGTCCCCTCCCAGCCGCGGCTCCGCCGTCGGGGCTTTCCCCGGAAAGGCCCAGGCGCCACCTCGCGAAGTCAGCTTGGCCAGCTCCTGAGCCCAGATCTGTCACCCCAAAGCAAGGGGCGGCACCCGCGTCCTTCCTCGGCGACCTGCGCGCTCCCGTCCCTCCCGGTTAATATTCTCCGATAATTTCCGAGGCAAAGATTTCCATCTTTTGGGCGAATTTGTTTCATCTCTCTTGAATTCAGAAACAGAGCCTTCAAAAGTCTTAATGTGTGTTTATTTTTTCTAGCATTCAAATGAATGCGAAGCCACGGATCGAATCCCGTCACTCTTTGGGGGTTAGCTTCTCCCGATATTTCACACGGAAAACAAAACTGGGTCCCTCTTATTTGTACTTGTCCTTAACCTTTGCAGCAACTGCTGTAGATGCGGCTCTGTCCATTCTCTAATAGATTTTACTAGGGGCTGGTGACAGAGAACTGATTTCTTTTCTATTAGGGTTTAGCACATCTTTGTTGAAGGCCTGTAGAATGACCAGGGATTAGATTTGCATCTCTTAGACGCCCTGTGTGGTCTTTGTGCGAAGCTTGTAACTGTTAAAAATGACTTGTTAGGAAGCGTGTGGGCTCTCATCGCTCTCCTTTTGACAGAATGATTGTGAAATTCAGATTGGCCCTGTAGGATTTAGCCCGCAGATTCCACCTGAACCCTAAGCAATTAGACCCTAATCTCACTGCAATCATATTTGAGTTAGGATTTGTTGCACTTTGTTTACTTCAATTAAAAGCAGTGGAATAATTTTTTTTCCAGCTTTTAAAGTGAAATCTCCAGGCATAAAACCTTAGGACTTCTTAGAAATGCTTTTGGTAGTGATGGGGATTTCTTTTCCGTGTGGTTTCCTCCAAGTCCTCATGACCACCCCCTTCCTTCTCCTATTTAAGTGACTCCTTTTTTCCCCCTGTTGCTCGCCAAAGCATCTTCACAGGGGGCTGAATTCGCGGAGCTTGGGAAGAACCGCGTGGAGATGACGTCCAACTGGAGGGGCGCCCAAGCTCCAGCCGTCGCCCAGGGCCCGGATGGCGATCCTATGTCCCGCTGCCGCGCGGAGCTTTCCCGCCCCGGCCCACTGGCTGACTGGCCCCCGCGTGGGTTTGGGCAGTGGGCGCCAGTCGGGCGTCTTTCTTCCTGCGGCAGAGCAGGCGCTTCTAAGGCGCTGGCCGCCAGCCCCCCGATACGGCGACTGAGGGGGCGGCGTGGTCAGCCTGACCTCAGCGTGTGTTCCGGTAGCCTCCCGCCCGCGCCCGCAGAGCTACCCGCGGGGACCGGCTGCGGCCCTACTGCGCAGGGTCGGCTCTAGGGGTGGGGGCGAGCGCTCTTTTTGGCAGGGTCTTCCCCTGAGCCAGCACTGGCCCGGCGGCCGTCGCACCTCCGGAGAGCTGGAGACTTGACTTCTTCATCTCCTCGCTGGGCCCCAGAGGCCCAAAGCCCAGGATTCTGGGCGCAGCCTCCTGCCGGGCTGCACAGGGCCTGTCGCCCAGGTCGTCAGGATCTCTGTCGTTTAACCCCGATGCAGTTCTCAGAAGCTGCCTGCAATTACTGTCAAGTCAGGTCACCTTAGTAGTATTTCTTGATCTGTGGCATCTATTTTCTACATTTGTTTAGGTGGTACGACTTTGTCACTTTTATTTACCCAGAACATCTCTTCATCTGGGAGACTTGACAATGACTTTGGGTTATCGTTTATTCCATTTTGATTCAGGACCACTTATTTGCTCGTAGTGAGTTTGATTCGATTCCCTAAATTACTGCTTCACCTTTCTCAGTTAATATTCATGAGCGAGCGAACTGCAGGATTTAACAAGAGAAACGGAGGACTTCAATGCCATTTATTGTTGAAGGGGGAAGAGGGAGACACCGCTTTTTAAACTACTCAATAAACTTTTAAATAACAGGTGCTCTCATGGTCATTTGACTCAAAGAAGATATTTTTTAAAAATTCTTTGTATTTAATTCCGTAAGAATAAAGTCAGCCTGCAAGCTATCTCTATCTGTATTCCTGACTAAAAAATTTTGAGGAGGAAATACTTTGCTGAGACTAAGTACTATGTAAATGCAGAACTACTGTAACTGATTTAAGCAGGGAGTCCTCTCTTCCAATACTTTCTGAGGTGCAGTCTGCTTAAAAACAGATCCACCTCTTTAGATCGTTCTTATAGCTAGTTACTCTTAACTTTATTAAGAATCTTTAAGAATTCAAGGGAATAAATGAGAGAGGTTCTGTCCTGAGATTGGATGGTGGGGAGGTGGGAAAGCGGTTTTAGAGAGGAAGGGGAGCAAGGCCATGGTGTAATAATCTCTTTGAGATCTACCAGGAGAAGTCTTGGTCTATTGATTGAGGATTCCTGCTACAAACCAATCCTGTGTGCAGTTTAGTGCAGTTTTTCATTCGTGAATAGGAACTGTATCAAAACCCTAGTGTGACCATGACAATTGGGTAATCACACACAAGGCATCTGTACTAATGGAGAGATTCTGTAAATATGTTTCTAGTGAATACACAGATAACAGTCACAGTGGAAGGGTCAGGTGCCACAAATCATAGATTACTCTGCCAAGGGTTGCCAGCCATCTGAGGAAGGACATTAACTGCCTTTGCATTCTCAGAATACTCTCCTCAGTTCGTGATTTCACTTACTTGACCCTACTTCTGTTATTAAAAAGCTGGCAGGCACAATTAAGGGCAAGCAGGTTGGCTACCTACCCTTCTGGCAGCTCTCCAATATTCCCATTTAGCTGCCAGGAGACATGGAGAGGAGTGAATCACTCATGAAATCCTGTGGGAGCATCTAAAAGGTATGAGGAAAACCAGTGGCAATGGGCAGGTCCACCAGTCGGCCCCATCTCTAAGTCTGCTATCTCATATAATAAATCACTGGGAGAATTCACTCTGGGAAGGGCAAGGAGGGGAATGATAAGAGGTAACTTAGGTATAGGAGCTCTCACTCAGTTTCCTTGGAAAGTAAGTTTAAGTGCATTACTTGATAGTTCCAGTTTTGAAAACTGTCACAAATAGAAGTAGGATTCTCATTACTAATAGGGAACAAAAATCAGGAAGAGTTTCCCTTATCAGACAGTAATAAGGGGAAAAAATCAAGAGCTTTCAATGAAATTTGGAGGACTATCATTTTTTTTCACAGAGCAAACTTCGGGCTTTTAACAATTATACTAATAGAGAAATTATTACTACATGGATAAGATTCAGGTACTCAACTTTCAGAATAATGTGAAATTGAAATTAGATAAACATAGTTCTTTTCTTCCTCAAATTAAAACAAGCAGGTATCTTGCATACAGGGGCATTGTAAAAGCAAAACACATCTCTCTCAAATATTAGCGTTGTGTTCTTGAGGATGTAAAATCTGGGAATGTAACATAAAAGAATCGTAAGGCTGAGACAAGACATCTTGGGTTCCCTTTGTTGGTAGATAGGCTCTTTTCTCATACTCTTACATTGGAAGTGGTTTGGGGATCTAAAATGAACTACCACCACTAAAGGCAAATCCGTAACACTTATTATTAGGTACCATGGAAAGTAGGCTGGTTTCATCAATGAAGGGGACTGGCTTGTATGAGAGGCCTTGTGGCACTTTTTGAACATAAAAGAAAGGCACAATTTATTGAAGTATGAGTGGCCAGGATGGCTAGCAAAATGTATTTTTAGAAGAATATTATATTTTCTAATATGCCAAGGGGTCTTTAGATGTGAGATATTAAAAAACTAATTTTTCCCCAAATTATGTTATCACATTATCATATTCTTTGAAGAATAAAGATAGACATTAGTCATCTACATTACCAAGGGAGAAAAATATTTTAAAATCAGATGACAGATTTGTGCCTTGTAATTTA